>NW_010196982.1:41845-67241 GCF_000695765.1 Mesitornis unicolor
AGATAGCTGCGGAGAGAGGCAAGATACCCAGAGGAAATCAGTCATGTCAGATGACTCTTGTGAAAGAAATAAGTGGGAGACAGGAAGAGCAGCTGGGTGGGTGGGAAGACAGCTAACTGGTGGGAAAAGAGTCGAAGCTTTGGTGTCTCTATTGGTAAGACAGGAAAAAATGTTTTGTGTATATCCATATGCCTGAAAGAAATTCTTGGTGTATGAGAAAACAGGATGAGCAAGGCCCACAGTTTTTCACATGAGGAATTTCTTGCTCAAGCCAGTGAAAAACAGTGCTTAGAGCAAGGATGCTGCTACCCCATTCTACAGCTGAGTCTGTGCAGCATTAGGCAGCCTGGCCCACATGTGTCTCTATGTTTCTCCAGTGCTAACATAGGGAAGTGGTGCTCAACACATTTTCATCTTTTTGGCCCAGTGGATGGCAGCTGCAGCAGCAGGGAATTACTTTCTTGAAGTGTCTTTTTTGCTTGTAAGAAATGACTGTGTCAGACGAAGTCTACAATGTGAAAGAGGAAAAAAAGAGGCTTGAAGAATGACTTGTGTGCCTGAAAGCTGGCCTGCTAGTTAGTCCGATAAAAGATATTTACTTTGTCTACAGACTTTGATCTAGATAAAAATAAACAAAAGTCATGGTGTAAAATCTAATGTCAAGGCAGAGTTTTCTTCACGTGAAAAACACTGGCAAAACTGAAGTACAAGAACCAGAGGTAACCCTACCCAGTCTGTGCTGGCTTGAATCCAGCACCGAAGGCACACCAGAGAGGGGCTCTGCTGATGTGATTTAACTCAAAAACTTGTGTTAGACTTGCTGTGTAATACATCTGATGATCTGGAAACTGTAAGTTGGATATTCTCCCTGTGGACATGGACCTGGACACAGAAAGACAGCTGTATTTTTCAAAAGTCAAGACTATTGCTCAGTGTTCATGCAATCTGTACTCATTAAAACTGACACTGTTTTCTAGCTATTGAAGAGTTGCAAAAATCAATGGACCTGGGAATTATTGAAATAATCTAATGCTTTTGAAGCCAGACTCATCCATATTTAGGAGAAAAAATGCAGTAGAAGCAATGCAATCTGAGAATTATTTTCTGTATAACCTCAAGTTCTCATCCCAAAGTTCAGGGATGGACTTGTCTAGGATTCTGCATATCTTTTGCCTCATCTCAGCAGCATCTGAACATTTAACACTGCTTGGGAATCTTCATGATGCCTGTGAGGCAGGAAAAGCGGTCTTGTTTTCCTTTTGTTTTAAGGATAAAAAGAAAGAGATGTGAAGTGAGTTGCCAAAGGGCATGCAAATATCTGTGCCAGAGCCAGGAATCAGGTGCAAGTTTTCAGTGTACCAGCCCAATGCCTGAACCAGCAGATTTGTTTTCATTCGTGTCTATTTATGCAGCACATAAATAAGCAGACGTGTCATGAAAAGATTTCATACTATGTGTTTGCTCAAAGCATGGCTGCTTTACGTAATTGCTGTGACATTATTGGAGCATTCCTTGGTCAGGCACACACCAAACCCACTTCCTTGAAGACCGTTTCAGAGCTGTAACACAGGAGAAGTGGCTCTAATATCTTCCACCTTCTTTGGCCCTGATTCAGGGTCAAGGGGATAATTCCAAAGGTTGCCTTTTTTTCAATAAAGAATGTCCTGAAACCCCGGGCTGTGTGAACTGACTGAGTGCTCAGAGCACACACTTCTATAAGAAGCTTGCTTGCCTACTAAGCAATTCCAAGCCATGTCTTTGGCTGCTAGCTATTGTTATTTGTTTGTGCTGTGGCAATGCCTAGAGGCTTCAGTCATGGATCAGGGCCCCATTGTGTAGACGCACAACAAAAAGGTCTTTGTCATACTCTTAAGGCAAATCTGAGGTGGGTCTGGGAAAAGAACTTTTCCCGAATCCGAAGTCCCAGGGCCAACTTCTAAGCAGTTTACTGCACTCCAGACTTTGGGTTTATCCTTGGTTTTCTCATATGTATTGTTTATTCAACGCAGATAATAAGTGAACTCTGAAAACACAAGGAAAAATGCAGAAAATTGAGGTAGGTGGTTCTATTTCTCACTGCCCTTTTAAATAAATAGCCAGCCAGGTGCCTTGAGGACTTTGCTGCCGTCTTTGGCTTGCTCAGTCCCTCAGAGGGTTTTGTTGTGGTGACTAAAGTGTATCCTGAGGCAGAAATGACGCTTCCCAGAAAACAACCTTTTGCTGTTCGCATTTCAGCTGTGTGTAATTCATTAGCCTCATACACATGCCACTGCTGGGGGTATCTGCATGACAACAGGATTTTTGCTCCTCAGTCATTCATCAACCTCTGGCACTTGAAGTCACATTCCTTTCTGTATCGCATCACATTTAGTTGCTGTGGATACTGTTGTGATGCCACAAACAGAGGATTAGGGCTCGCTGTAGCCCTTCCTCTCCTAGAACTAAAGGTTCTGCTTCTGAATGTGGTATCTGCAGTGCAGCGAGGGTCACTGAGGAGGGATGGTACTGAAGCTCCATCAAATTCCCCCACCCTACAGGTGGGGCAACGATGTTCTTATCTCCCAAGAGGGCCCTGGGTGGACAGAATAAGGAATTAAACTTGCATTGGAACTATGACAGTGCAAGTACCTACAAAGTCATGTCAGGCCTCCCATCTCCACATCTTACTAGTAAATACTCTAGCATTGGTTCAGCACTTTGGCTTTTTTTCTTCCCTGGAGGTCCTCTTTGCTCTCAAAGAATGAGGATAAGTTTGGGAGATACTGCTTACCTGGTGTATGGGATAGCTGAAGCCACAGCCACAGAAAATGGGTTTGGAAAGACTTTTTATCCACTGAGGAAACTTTATATATTGCAAGGAAAGAGTCTGATGTTGGTCTGACAATGTAGTTTATATTTTTGACCGTCAGAAGCAGCTCTGTAGGAAGAAGTCCTATTTCAAAATCCACATTCAGCTGACAGAAATGAAAAAAAAAACAGTTTTATTCCTGACAAAATAAGAATGGGAAGGATCTTGATAATTCTCAAAATAATTCGGCATTTAACACTCAAATCTCAGCTATGTCCATTTAAATACTTAATAATGAAACACCTTTATACCTAATTTTGGGCTTTTAAGAACGTATTTTTATGCTTAAAATAAAAATGGACCTAATAGAGTTAGCCACTAGTGGTGGGCTTGTTTCCCTGTCCTTTTCTGCCATGGATTAAAAACTTGAGAGAACAAACATTTATCAGCTGGAATAAATACTTCTTTTGGTTTTTCTTTTTGTCTTCCGAGAGGCATTCCAGACTTTCAAAGAAGCCACAATAAAGCTTTTCTATTCTATTTATACGCTCATACATTATTTTCATTTGTGTATCTATAACCAGATAAACATTCTGGAAATTCACATGGAAGCATAATCACTTTGTTCTTCTTTTGGGATAGTGACTCATAATTAACGACATGCAGCTGAAAGACAGAAATGTGGCATTGAGATTGTACTGCTGCAGTAAAGGGAAAAAAAAGAGGTTCTAAGGTCAGCAGAGCTGCTAGGAATGGGGACTCCAGAAGCCAGGTTAATGTTCTGGTGCATCCACAGATATCTGTGCAAGTTACGGCTACTGCTCTATCCTTAGGCTTCAAAACGGGGATAATTCTTTTCCTGTGTCAGAGGCTTTTGTGGGCAGTAAAATCAATTAGTGACTGCAAAAAAATCAGTTAATGTGATAACACTCATGTGAGTATCAAAAGAAGCAGCTTAATTAGCACCACGCTAGAGACTGATATTTGGGTTAGAAAGAGCAATAGAGAGAGGTACTGAAGGCAGCCAAAATTCAGCTCTTTGCTGTTTACATAATGAGCTAACTCACAGTTAGTATTTGTTGTGAATTGCACAGTGAAAGAATTTAATTTAAAAATGCCTTTTTGTTGAGTCTTGAATGTCTGGTCCAAAATGTCTCAGATTTAACAAACTTTCAGAGAATTTGAGCCTGACCTGGATTCGGGGCCTGGCCAGATGTACCGCTGCCAGGCTGTGTCTGCAGCGCTGGGTTAGGTAGCCGCAAGGAACCCTTCCAGGGTAGGGCTGTGCGCTCCAGGTCTGCAGCCCAACTGGACTTGGCCACCCTGCTGGAAGAGGTGGCTGGCTTCTGCTGCGGAGCCAAGACTTACAGCGCTGGAAGTTCCCGAAAAGACTTTTTGGATCGGCAGCACGGGCCTGTGCCACCACTCAAGCACAAGCTGTAGGCATAGACTTCCCCATCCCGTGGCAGAGTCCCTTCGTGGATTCTTGTTGCAGAGCCAGGGGTGGGGACAGAAAAAAAAAGGTGTTAGACTGGCTATTTTATAAGACCTTGCCCTAACACACAAAAAATTCCTTCTTGGGGACAAATCATCCCTTAAATAAAAACACTATTTCTTACAAATTCTGTCAGTGCTGCTGAACTGTCAGTGATAATGACTGCAATCAATGCTTTTAAGGTGTCAGCAATATGCATGGTCATATTATAGTCTACTTAAAACTGATCATATGGAGCAAGTGACTACAAGAGTGTCTAAAACAGTTTGAGTGCCTAAAGTTTTTAAAGATGTCTTTGTTTAAAAATAGGTTTTACTCATGTACTTTTGAGCAATTTAAAATCCACTACAAATTGGGTCACAAGAGAGTGTGTTTGTATTATAAGCAATTTAAAATCACTACAAATTGGGTCACAAGAAAATGTGCTTGTATTGTTTTGGTTTTAGTCACTTGTCTTCAGGAATAGGGTCAGTAAGCTCCCTGAATTCTTTGAAAACTTGCTATTAAGCTTTAAGTTCTCAACCGTTCATGTGAAAATTTTCCATATCAAGCTTCAATTTTATTAGAAAGGAAAATGTCTATAAATTGTGTTGCCCAGTCCCTGTTGCACGTTGCGTTGCAAAGGAAAAGCAGGTGTTTATACAAGAGCTATCTCAAGCAAGGCAATCTGTCTTTCCACATAACTCTTGCAAACACAGTGCTGCCACTTTTATAAAAAATTCTGTCTTGAAATCGATACATCCTTGAGATATATTGCAGGGTGTTAGGAAATTAAAGTCTTCGCCAGACTGAAGGTGGATTCTTAAAATGACTTGTAGCATTTCTGGCTTCTGTAACATTTTTAATGTGGAAGATCTGCGAAGAGTATAGTAAATGACCTACCAAGGACCAAACATATTTGGGTTGAAATTGAAATTCACATAATTTTTCATTCATTTCTCTTTCCTTAATCTTAAAATTTGCCTGTACAACAGGGAATTTTCATTAAAATAGGCTGCAATAGGTCTGAAAGTCCTTGATTTCAGACAGAGAGAGGACCTCAGGATTAGTGATTCTGGTAGGATTCCCATGATTTCCAGATTCCCTTTCATGGGGCATCCCTGAAAGAGTTTTCTGGGCTATTGGACTTCAGAGCAACCCATTCATCTGGATCAGCCTATGCCAGCTGATGGCACTGCATGAAATATCAATTTCATTCAGCAGCTGCAAGCTCAGGGAAGATGTTTTTGGAGGCAGCACAGAACAAACCCATTTGTTTGGACTCTTGAGCTTGTGAGAAACCTAAGATGATGACGATTTCCATGTGGCTCAGACAAATACTATATTTGCAAGAAATGAGATTTTCACTAATCCAAATCCCTTCACTCTGGGTAGATCTTTGTGTGTTTGCACACACCATTGCACATGTCATCGCTGTAGTGTAATGTGTTATCTTTAGATAGAATGATAATGCTAAAAAACCATAAACCAGGTTGCTATTTGGGTAGAGAGGATGGAGATTTTCATCTGGCTCATCCACAAACTGTTCTCCAGTCATCGCTGCTGCACTTTCAGCAGGTGAACTGCCACTGCTGTGTTTCATTTCAGCTGCTGCTCTATGTGGCTTCAATGAGTGAGGACAAGACCTGCACGTTCTGCCCTGGGCTCATCTCAGGTGCTGTCCATGCACGGCAGCTGGGTGCTGAGATCCCAGGCCATGTGCGTAGAGGTGACCATGCACATCTCCCTGCTTGCCATAAGGAGACCGTGGTCTGCACCAGAGGGGACAGGGTTGCAATCAACAAACAGAAATAAAGTGTTTATCTTCCTATTTCCTGAACTTCTGAAAACTTGAGAGACCAGCTCTGAGCAGCTTACACTGGTGAACTGTTGTCTGTTGTGAGCAGAGTTTTGCTGTCTTCCCGCAAGAAGGAGTTTCATATTCTGGCCTTAGTTTGCATTTCCTAGAAGTCTGAAGATTTTTGGCTACTAGAAACACTAGAGATTTCCCCATCCTAAGAAAAACCACAGGGTTCTCCAATTACAAATATCACTGAAATTCACAATTAGAAGTTACAGTAAAATAGCATTTCCTGAAGATCACTGTTCCCAAAGACCAGTTTAAACTTGCAGTTGTTATTTGCAGGGGAGGAAGGATGGGACTGACTTGTGACCAGTACCATTTCTGTGGATTACACATTGCCGTTAATGAAAGAAACATTGCGCCCAACTTGGGTACACTCTTGAAATGCAAAGTGAAGTATTTGGAATAAGAAAGGCATTTCTCAAATGGCTTTTTCATCTTCTTCACCATTCAGTCCTGAAGTGCTCAAGACACATTGTCAAATATCAAACTAAACAGAGAAAGGAAAGCATTATTCAATTCTGGAAATATTTCAGTGCCCACACGTCTTCAGTTCTCATGAGTTTTTTGTTCAACCATTCGTGTCAATGATGTTATCTATTCAGAGAAGTATAAGGCAATTATATAGAAAGTTTTCTATAACGTCTTTCATTCCAAACAAATACTACAAAGTTAAATAACATAGCTATAGAATGAAAATATTCCAGAGTGAGAGAGAGTCAAGGAAAAAGTCAGTGTTTTCAGTTGAAAGTTATGGCATTTTCATGGGGGAGATCTAGGATGCAAAAGAGGATGTTTCTGTAACCTCAGTTTCTGTATTTCAGGGACATTATTAAGGGCGGATTGTTCAAGCAGTATTTGGAAGAGAGCATTTCCAAGGGAGGAAAATGGGCAGAATGGCATCTCTGTTCAGTTTAATCAGTTCAGATACAATTTGCTTTCATTTTTATTTTGTACTGAGTCCAAAACTTCAAGGGATACAGTTTTCCAGAATAGTATACACTGATGTAACTCATTAATTTTACAGCGTGATACTGGTTTATATGAATACGAGGTGTAATAGATCAAGAAAGTGGAAAAATTAGGATTTTGAGAGGCTTTTGTAGTTGTGAGCTGAGACTTCACTAAGACAACCCGTGAGATTTTTGGTACTGCTGGTTAAGATCTTACTTTCTACTCTGAGCTTAGCTTCCAGCATGAACCTGAACTTCAGCGCTGGTCTGAAGCTTCATGTTAATTCAGACCTGAATTCTACCTCTTTAGTGCATTTCTCTCTCTGTTATCCTGCCCTCACTGTACAGATACAATATAGAAATATTGTCTTACCAATCTGATGCTGATGAATCACTGATGTGACAGAAATGTATGCAAAAGTGAAAACCAAAACCAGAATACAGCAACATTACACCAAGGTGGAATCTTTGACAGCTGCCTAATGAAAACAGTCATTTAGATCATTTTCAAGTCCGCACTGAGGTACCATAAATATCACTGGTAACTGCCATAACTTTGTGCTTTCCACAGGGAGTTTTACATAATCAAAGTGGTGCCTCCTCACAAATATCAGATTAGTCACATGCAGTGATTTATGGAAGTCGATTTGTCATCCTCAGGAGAGCCATCAGCTACGATTTTTCTCTTTGACATTTGATAGCCTTTAAAAAGGTACCTCTTTTATATGCAAAATACATATGCTTGACTGTGATACTAACACGAATTTGTACTGGGAAATGCCCTGAAGTCTTGATGCCTAAAGAAAGAAAAAAAATATTTGTATAATTATCTGGACATTATGAAGTAGCACTGATGAGATGAAGAGGACGTAAACTCTCTCCTCCTTGTATATCAGAGTGTATCTTTAGTTTTATACTGCTAGCATCATTCTGTGGGGGGAAAATAGAAAAGTTATAATGTAACATAGAAGAGCTCTATTTGCAAGAGGCAGGTCTTTTAATTATTAATCTAATATTTATTTATTTAATATTTATTTATTTAATATTTATTTATAATAGTTATAATAATTCATTTAATTGCAGGTCTGCAATGTAACAGACTTTTTAAAACTGAAGAGACAGTATAGATGAATATATTTGTTTACATTTAAACATGAAATAAGTCTTCACATAATTCCAGTAGCCGACATTACGCTCCTTAACAAGTTCTTCCAGTAATTTAACAAGTATGGAACAGCGGTGTTAGTAATGGTATTTAAAGGTTCTTAGCTGTTGCTTAGTGTCTGAAGTTCCACAATTCTACCTCTGAATTTATTAATATATTTGTAGAAGAATTCTATACTTTAATGAAAATCAGAGTATTTCTGAATTAACAGTCCTGCTTTTGGACTTCAGTTAAAGCAGAATTGCAATGACTGTAAAAGAGTAATGACAGCAGCAGCTGGCATGCATCTAAATGGTACTTTTTAAAAGAAACTTGATGTGAGGATGCCAGCTGGTCAGCAGATTGCATGACCTCACTTGAGCTGGCTGCTAGAGGGATATGCAACAGGAGGATGAAACAAGAGTATTTCCTGCTGCTTTACCCTGTTAGTACCATTATCACAAGCCTTTTTTTGTGTTATTTATTCCTCCCTGCAAATATTCTTCAAAGAAAGGTCAGGGAGCTATAGAGCTAAGATAATGCTGTTCTCGAAATAGCCTGGGAAGTGCCAGCACATCAGACTCCAACATGTGAGGTGGTTTGATAATCTCCACTTGGACAAAGAGAAATGACCATGATAACTAGTGACTCAAATTAGGTCCAGATGGACAGCTGGAATCCTTAGGACAATTAATAGTTTTCCAAGGTACAAAAATGAAAGCTATTTCTCTCTCTTCTGAAATAAGTTACGAATGCCCCAAGGAACTGGAAATAATTGATAGTCTTCCTCACATATAACCTCATTTATTTTCCTTTTAACATTCTCAGAAAAACAAAATCTGACACAGACGTAACCATTTGCAAAATGTGAACGAAATACTCTGCACTGTACTGCTCAACTGGATAAGCGCGAAGGAAGCTGTTCACCCTCCTACATGCTGTGGTATATAGGTATACAATGGCAGCATTCTTTAACTCAAAAAGAAATCCAGTTCTGGAGATCCAAGTCCTTCTGGTATTTTGCTCTCCTGGTGTATCCACATACAACCAGTGATACTTTTGCACTGAGCATCCTGAGATCATCTTCTATAAGGGCTGGATTAGTTTCAGTGCTCACCATAAGACAATTTTCGCAACCTATTTCATTCTTGAGAACTTTATTTCTATAGAAAATGTAATTTTATTTGAGCACATAACAATGAAAATATTTGATAAAACCAAAGGTTCAACTACCTTAGTGCCATGCTTCTAATAATGGCCAGTTATAGCTGCAAAAAGAATAGGGCCAATGCACAGATATTTCTATGTCATGCTTTCCCAGAATTCTGTATTTCAATGACTTCCTAATGCAACAATGATAGTTCTCTATTAAAAATATAAATGTACTTAGCATGTGGGCATCTGTCTTATACAAAATAAGTATATCCAGATAAACACGTGTACATATAAATCGTTGGTAGTTGTCAGAGTGTTAATATGTGCATAGATACTTCCCATTTTAATGTCAAAGTGCATTATTGGTCTACTTGGGTCATGACAGTATGGAGGCCTGCTACACATCAGTATACTGATACACATTGTATTTTCCATTGAGTGTACCCTTACCAGCTCAAAACACCTAGCCTTCATGCATTAGTCCTCAAAAACGCTGAACCTTAGACGTTAATCTGGGGAATGTTTTTGGACCTTTTTTCCCAGATGATTTAATATAATAAATTAGTTTCCAGTTATTGAGGTGTCATGTAGCCACATCTTCAAATAACTTGGGCCATAAGGAAAATACCAAATATAGCTAGCATTGCCTCACCAAGTCATTTTTAGGTAAAAAGCTTCAGTCAGCCTTCGCAGCCATCACTACATTCCTTCTTTATGATGCTTTAGAAGTTCCAGACAGAAGAGGAAGTGCTGAAACGCTCAGAGAAAGGCACTTCTCTGCCCTAAGATGTAGTCCTGGCTGGAGCTCGGTGTGAACCACTCTGCCATGGAAAGGAGACTACCCTTGGGTGAGACTGGTTCTGGCTTTTGCAAACCTATGGCAGCTGTAGACTTGAGCTAAGATGTAGGGCAATAGACTCTGACCTTTTGTGTGCATTCTTCCCATAATAATACAATAAAAATGCAGACTGTTATTTCTCTCTTGCTAAATATCAGCTGTAAGTCTGAAACTGTCCAAGATCCAAACCAACACACTTTTCCCTAGCCTAAAAGCTAAAAGTTTAAGAAGTAAGCAAAACCCACAAGGGATGCCAGTATGTGCTACAAAAAGAGGCACGGTATGGCAGCACTGATGGGAATTTGTGAGTTGGGTAGAAAATGGAAATTTCCCAAGAGCTTCTAGGAAAAGGCAGTATGGGGTGGTTTTGGGCAGTCCGAAAACTTTGGGGATAGCCTTTAGGAAGGTCAGAGAATGGGTGGAGGGAAGGATCCGAAGAAGTAGTTGTCATTGCTGACTTTGCAGGAAGTGTGAGGTAAGAGAGGTTACGAAATAATCGATCGCAGAGGAACAGAAGTCTTTTTACTTCTTGAAATTACGTTTTCCAAATGAAGCATTGTTATTCAATGAGGAGAGCTGACAACAACTCCTGAGGAGACATCACAAATCCTTCCTCACCTGTGTACTTACAAAATCAGAGTGGGAGGAGAGTTCCAGGTTCAGTTCAGCAATTCTCTTTTTGGCATGAATCTGTGCTTGTCTTCCAGATCATCAGAGAAACTTGTTGAGCGGTGCCTTGTACTCAGTGATAGTGCAAAAGATACCATAGCTGTTTCTGATACGGCTGGGGCTGTGGCCGCACCAAGCCGCTGCACAAAGCCGCAGCTGCTGCTACTGAGCTAGATATGTAAAGCTCTATGTCATGTTGACTGAGCTTTTCCTACCCATTAAGAAACTCTTGCATAAAGTTAACCTAGAGCAGATTATCTACCTCGCTGATATCAGGAACTTCAGAAGGGCCTGGAGCACTTCAGTAGCTCGTTGCTTTGTGGGGTTTATGATCACCTTGTAAGCCAGAACTGTAGTATCTGCCCCTCCATCTGGAACACCCTTTGAAACCCTTGTGCACTGACATCTACCATCCATGCCACTTCATTCATCTCCTCTGCTTCTCAAAATAGCTTGTGCTTTTGAAAGGTTGTTTCTAAATAGGCTGAATGGTGAACTTTGCCTCGTGGTCAATAGTAGCCTAGATAAGAATTACCAGGCACAGCAGACTTAAACGAGTTGGAGTCAAGTCAAGTCTGTCAGCACAGTCCATGGGCATACCGAAAAGATGGAGATGGGAGTTATGATGTATGTCCTGAGTGCTGTAATTTTTGGAACTTGGAATACTCAAGGAGACACAATAATGGTGGCTTCACTGTATTTCATTCTGATGTATTATTTTTTGAAAAGGTAACTAATGGACATGTTCTGCTCACTGATAAATAACTTGAGAAATTAATCTTTTGTAATCAAAGCCTTCTGCAGACTTCTGCTACTTCCAGTTATAATTTTGTTAGGAAGGTGTTGAGATCCAGATTTAAGTGTCTAGTGAAGAAGAAATGCAGTTGCAGAGCAGATGACAGCTCAGTGTGCAGAGTTATCTGCCTAATACCAATGAGAAACCTGAACTTAAATCTCCAACATCCTAGAAACTCTTAGGGCTCTCTCTTTTCCTTTCTCTCTCTCTCTCTGACCAAGCATCAGAAGTTCCTCTAAGGATTTATTTTTCTACAGAATCAGATAATATTTAAACATATTATGGCCAAAAATAAATGTGTACAGAAATGAGATATGATTTTTTAAGTATTTCTTAAGACAATGGAACTTAACCCATAAATTTGGAGAGTCACAGCTGTGCATTGTGCCAAGCATGACAAAATTAATGGGAAGCAGTTTTCTTATTTTTCTTCTTGGTCATCCATCTTCAATGCAAATGCTGCTGTTTGTGTTAATGTTGACACTGAAAATAGAATAATCGGGATTTTAATAGGATTTTACTGTGGTGGGAATCAAATCCAGTGTTGTCCAATCACTTTGTGAAGGAAGTGATTAACTCTGCAGAGAGCCTGAAGTGACTGCAGACAGACTTGCAGAGAGCCAAGAGAACTATAAGAAAAAATTATGTCTCTCCATAACGTTGACTTTGGCACGAAGGGAAATGACTGAGCAAGTGCAAGAATAGGAAATAGTTGAACTTTGTCAGCTATTTTTCAGTGTTCTGTAGAGGCCTGTGAATAAATCAGCGAGGGAGAGAAAACTTCCCGATGTGTCGACAGAATTACCTCTCATTAGACAGAGGTTGGTGAACAGTGGCTCTTCAGGGGAACCAAGGCTGCAGCTGAAGCAGGCCATGCTTTGGGCAAGACCAGAGTGCATTTTGGAAGTCAGTCTGAGTGTAGAAGATGGGGAGATGGTAGGGAATGAGTGCAGTAACAGCAAAATGGGGAAAGGTTTCACTGACATATTGTATACATTACTTTCTTTCTCTCTTGTGATAAATGAACACGCAAAGCACAAGGGCACATGCTCTGGAACCAGACTTGTTTATTTTCCAGTCTAGAAAGACATCTCCTGACTTTATTTCACGTTGCCATTATATTACATCTTGTATATATCTTATATATGTCCTTATATTATATCTTGCCAAGCAAGGGGCTTCTTTTCATTGCTCTTGCCACCTTTTCCACGTCCACCAGCGGTGACAGCCTGAAGGGGCTGATGCAGTCAAGCAGACATATTTCCTACAGTCTTGTTTTGGTTTCTAGCTTTAAGGTTGCTCCTCCTTTATACCCTAAACGGAGCAGACCAATAGAGAAGTATGTGAACAGTTTCTGGATTGCCAGCTAATAGCATTTCTTCATAAGTTAATGAGAGGATGGGCACTCAGCTGAGATCGGCTGTAGCTCTGTTAATGCTTTTAAAGTATGAGCAGTTTCTGCAGGTGTACTAGGATACCTCAAAATGCTCAGATTTTTGCTTTGTTTCTTGCCTTCGCTATTTTAGCATTCATTTCTTATAAGCAGGGATTCATTATAATTTGGAAAATCTAATTTTAGCACAAATATCTCAACATTTGTTTATTATCTGGTAAACACAGGCCTGAAAAAGCACGTGTTTAAAAAGCCATTTTGGCGTGCAGTAGAGAGTTGTGGCAACAAGAAAACCTAGACTGGTTTTTTAGATATAAGAAAAGACACTAGTAAAAAAGTGAAAACTACATCTGAGAAAAAAAATCTCAAGTGTTTTCCAGTTTTCCTACAAGTATAACGTGATATAATAGCTTCCTTCCAGTATATGCCTATGCTTCCTTTCATAATAAAGTGTATAGAAGAGCTTTGGTTACGGCCAAATAAAAAGGGGACACTGGTACTTGTCATGAAGTGTGTATCCCATAATACAGAAATAGGGGAGCTGCAAACAGAGGCTTTTTCTCACTTGGGCTCAGCTCTTGCAAACACGATTCTGCATGTGTTTAACTTCTGACACATGAATAATTCAGCTGGAGTCAAGCTCGCATGTGATTCCATAAACGCTTCTTGGGAAAGTAGTCATTACTGCTGGGAATATTCCACGCAGCTACGTGTATAAGGGCTACCTATATCGGGAACAAATCTAGACAGTGTTGCCAGGGAACCCCAGGAGTTTTGAGAGCGCACGACAGCAAGAACAGACTGGAAGGGTCTGTCCTGTACTGCTTACGCTGCAAAACTGCGCACTGCGGATTATTATCAGCCCCTCGAGGGCTGCCAGCTTATCCTGCCTGCGTTTCACTGCAAATAATTCCTCCCTGCTGGGTGTACTGCTGCTGTAACACCACTGAGGTCATTTTACCTGAGCAAAGGTGGCAATCCTTACAACAAACGACTCCTTTGGCAAAACTCTGACGGCTTTATGGAGAAAGTAATTTCTGAGCACCCGGAGTCCAGCATATCCTTATTTGTTTCAGATGTTTTTGAAGATTTGGCTACACCATTAGAAATTGTCACTCAGGTCGTTCACATTGACCAGCTCTCTTTCGTGTCTTTGCCACTGTACTCACAAAACCATCCTTGCATAAGGGTCAGAATATTGCTATTTATGCCTTTCTCTCCTGTTGTTTTTGGATCATGTCACCACTTGTTTTATTCTTTTCTCACAGCTTCTAAAAAAATCAAGATTCTTATCTTTGCCTTCAGGGCAAAATTTCTTGGTTTAGCTCTCCTACAGACAAGGACAGCTGTAGCTGCTATTTAGGAAGATGGCCACAGAGCTTCAAGATGAGCTTTGCAAACTGTCTATTCTTTGCACCTTACCTTATTGGCACGGTATCACCTCTGCCTGATTTGTCTGCGCATTTCTCTCACCATTTTTTCACCTGCTTCTACTCTAAAATGTGGGATGTGCTTTCTGAATGAGCCAAAAGAGCACCGACTCCTCTATATTTTGCTGAAACGAGTTTTACACCATGTTTTTATTCTATTTCAGTAATCGTAATAACTTTCTATTTTGGCCTGTCTGCTTAGTGAAAGGGAAGTAGGTGTGCAAAGGAATTTATTGAAAATGCACGGAAGGGAGACTTTGTGGAAGAGACTGGTACAAAAACTAGCCAGGAGTTTCAAATTCTAGAGTAAAAACTGGTCTGGTCAGTGAAAGTAGAGACCACAATCACCTTTAATAGAGGTCACCTGCCTCTAGGCAGTGGATAAACTCTATTTAACCTGTGCTGTTGAGAAGGAAGGAAGGGATGCATGTTTTCATTTCTTTTTTTCATCATGTTTGCTCTTTAAGCCTTTTCTCCAAAGAAGCAGCAGTTTTATTTCATTTAAATTAGTAACTTAATTAAAAGCAGAATTGCCTTGCAAACCTTTTTTTTTTTTAATTTTTCCTTCCTTTGAGATAAGACACTGGCCTAAAATAATATATATAGAAAAACATGTTCAGCAAATAGGGAGTGTACCTCATCTTTATTTCAGAAACTTCAGCAGTGGACTCCTTCAAAAGGCAGTAATGTGCAATACCAGATATGCCTAATACCCTGAAGAGTTCAGGTGAGTGTCATAATATTTTTAAATTATACTGGATATAGAGGATCAGATCTTACTATTTTTCTCAGAGGTCTGGTCTTTCACATAATGGTACAGAAATGAGTTTTGAATGAGTTCTTATGAGCCTTGAAATTTTGCTCAACCACACAGTATTGTTCCAACTCTAAATGCCACAGGAGGCTTCCAATGCATGAACTGACAACTGAAGAGAGTCTTTGTACAGTGTGTTACAAAGATCTCGGGGAATATGAGCAGGACAAGGAAGGTGTATGTGTGTGCTGGCTGGTTTTCATTATATTTCCAAGGTTTTTTGTTGGTTTTTTCCCCTCTGGTATCTGCTTTTATTCTCTGTGTACAGAACTTAAAATCTGTAAAGATACTGCCACTGGAGAGCTGCTAGTATTGACTCTATTTACTTACAGACTGTGTGTCTCAAAAATGCATAGGTTGCTAGTTCCTTGGTGACACATGGAAGTATTATTATCCCTGTTTTAAGGACTGAACTTGTGCAACTTTCCAACATGACATAGTCTTTATGTGTCAGGATCAAGATTAAGCAGGTGTTGGATTGAAGTCTAGCTCTGGCATGATCTTCCACCGCACTGAAAAGGGATAAATTTTACTTTTCCTAATCCAGAATTAAATTTCTTCTCTAGCCTACAAGCACTGGATAGCTTTTAACATATGAGCAACAAATGCACGAGCACAGTGCAGGACAGATCCTCAGCTGATGCATATTGGCCTGACTCCACCAAAGTCATATGAAACTATGACAATTGACAGCAGCTGTGGATCTGCCACATTGCATCTGCTCATATTCATTGAAAGAAATCATTCCCCTTAGTGCTATGAGTGATGAAAGAGCTCTTAGAACAGACGTATTCATTCTAAATGCTGAATCCTTTGTCTCTTAAACCTCTTCATCTATTGAGCCCTGTGGCCTTCACTTCAGCTCTTTGAGTTCACATAGCATCATACCTGAACCCTTCTCTTTAACTTTCTCCTGTCTCTTGGATAGTGCAGGGCACTGGAGTGGGCTTCCAGAAATCTGGACTTGGTTCCTGGCCTTGCCACCTTTAGGCAATACTTTAGGTTTCCTGGTCACAGTGGGTTATGGATTTAGGATTGTTGGCCTGGTGAATGTGGGTGAAGAGACTTTATCTGTAGCTTCACTACTTCTATAAACAATCCTATTATTGATGTGTATGTGTACTTATACACACACTAAGTCTCTCACTCAATCTTGTGTCATGATACGGGCACATGAAAAGAAAAATACATAATAATGAAGTGTAATAATTTAGGACTTTGCAGGTTATGGGGTGCTATCTCTTTACTCACAAAATCATGATGAAATGCCTACATAGGGAAGGGACAATGCCATGGAGCTTGTTTCTCATATGTGTTGGGGTGTTTTGTTCCCCCCCTCCTCATTTTTCTGTTCTTCTTTCTACCACTGCAAAATTTCTCTTAACTGTCTTGCCATTAATCAATGCATATGTAAGTAATTTAATTAAAATAACGTCAATTATGCTGAAAACAAGAAATTAATAACATCCATTTTAAAGATCATTATTGTTCACATCAAAAAGATTTTACCAGTAGACAGGATACATAGATGAGAATCATATAGGCAGCAGAACATACTGTATATACACCAACAATTTTAACAAGTTCAAAATGCCTTTAAACTCTCAATGTAATTATCCTGTCAGTCAAACCATTGCTTAAGCACTTTTTCTATTGAATCTGAAGAAAGTAATTCAGTGAAAACTACGAAAATCCCAACTATACAAGCGGTTGCTAAGTCACATGGGGATATGCTGTTGTTACTGTTGTGGTGGTAGCTGCTGTGGTGGTGATGACTGTTGCACTAGATTAGAGATCCTTTTGTATTAGATGCTGCACAAACATTGGGTTCAGTAGTGAAGAGAAATTAGGCTTTCAGATCTCCACTGTGAAATAAAGGCAGAAAAGTCTCCATGTAAGTGGTGAAAAGCAATGGGAATTCCTTCCTGCAACTCCAGAGGTGAGGGAAGAAAAGGGGGAAGAGTTATGACAAAAGTCTTAGCGGTGGTTTAGAAAAAATAGTAAAAATCCATTAGCTCGTGAAAACTAATCTTCTGGTTTTAGATAAATGGTTAGAGAGGCCACAAAAAGAAACCAGTAAGACACCCAAACTAAAGCCTGTCGAGGCTAGGATTAGACCTTATCTCTTGACTCCCAATTGCCTGCGGTAACCAGATCACACTGAATCCATCACCACCAGTCATTGTGTGTTTTAGTCTTCCATTTCCCCAACATGACTCATCAACATAGATTATCTTGAGACAATAGGAACAATACACTCAGTTTACACAGTTCTTGCTCCCCTGAAAGTCTGCTGGTCCTAATTTCCAGATAAACTGGAAGACCCCCTGTAAACATGATCATTATGTGTCTTTCCATATATATATAAGAGGTAGAATGAAATCCCTTAGTCTGTATGATCAATGCCTGGCTCGCCTGCCCTTTGTAGAAGACTGGATATTCAAAGACAAGCCAGTGTTTCTACACGACATGAGAAAACAGAGGTTGCCTCCATTACCCCAGGTATTTTTAATGGAGTTCAGTGGCCCTGCTCTTTTAGAGCAGATGGTGTCAGCTGCAGGTTGTTTCACCATGGCTTTTCTTCTCTTTATTTTTTTTTTCCTCCAAAAACTATTCATTTTATCCTTAGTGTCTCAGCCACTTTTGCCAAAAAGGCTTTTTAGTTTTTGGCTCCTCACAATGGGGCACAGAATGGTGTTGAAAGCTGGCATAGCCTGCAGGCACAATGAAGCTGGGTAGAATACTTTGGCTCTTTCTCACTGTTTAATCTTGGCTTGCAGTCATACTGACTTATTCAAAACAAAACAATATGGAAAAAACCCAACCCTCCCAAATATTTCAGCTTGATATTTATCATGAAAGAGCTCTGTGCCAAGAAGACACCTGGTTGGTTTCGAAGTGCTGTTTTCCACCATGGCCAGATTTTATTTTCTTTTTAAGGGCCGTGGCAAAATTTTGAGCTCTGATCATCATGCACCTCTCCACAAACAAAGCAAATCTGTAGAAAGCTCTTACAAATTGCCTCATCCCAAGACCGCAAGGTTGAGAAGAGGGCACAGCTGTATTAGCTGGCTGAAGATCTGGAATCTTCCTGACCTGTTAGCGCTTCGCCTTTTCATCAGCACACTCCAGGATCTTTACTTTCCTCATATTTCCAGTGTGGTTTCTGCATAGTGTTTATCAGATCTCTCTTAGTTTATGAACTTGAACATTTGGAGACGAACTCCTGAACTTGCCAGTTCCAAACCCTACGATCATGGCAATGATGCAAGAAGTCGGGAGCCAACTGGAAATTCAGTGGCAACAGTGAAATTCAGAACTATGAGCATATCATGAGCCCAAAAAGGCATTTCCAGCAAAAAAAGCTTGGGAGCTGCTATCCTAGTCTGTTAAGAAATGAAGCTGTGGCTCTCAGTTGCTGTTATTATTGGCTAAGTAATGACAGTGGGCTGAACACTGGAGACAATGCTGAACACATGAGTTCCTTGCATGATCTTGCCACCATATGTTTTAGCTGCATCCCATGGGAGTAAAAGGGATACCAAAACTGTACTGAGTGGTCTCTATGGCAGAATGAGACTGAAATGACTGCCCTTCAGTGTTATGCTCCTGCAAAAATGCCACTGAGACTGGCTGTAGGGTTCTTACCTGGTATTCCCAGTGAACTGTGGATGTACGTTATACTTAGCCCTAGGGGCATACCTACTCGCCCAGGCAGGCTCCAGCTTTCCAGTCATATTTCTTTTGATAACTTTGGTCCAAAAGGAAAGCCCCAGAGTTTCCACTACCATGATTCTGAATGTTGCTTACCGCTGTTGCGTTTGCAGTCTGATTTCAAACAGAGTGAGAGCAGGCTTTTGGATGTTGAATATCTGTCTGGGTTATGGGATTATTCTGCATACAGAAGGCTCCTTAAGTGCTCAGTCACATACTGTGGTTATAATCTCTGTAAGAAAGGAGTATGTTTGTATAATATGCATTTTAAATGAGGACCTCAGATTGTAAGGTTCTTCTTAGCCTTTGTTCCTTCTTCCTTCTCCTTAGTTCTCCATGAAATTCAACCTGATATGTCTTGTCTCTGAGCCATTTCATGATATCATCGCAATGCATTATTTCATTATGCCATCCTAAATAATATGTTGTTTGATCTCAGAAGCTAAGCAAAGATGAGTCTGGGTGGTAACTGCATGAATGCCTTCCAAGAAAATTACAATATCACACGGGAAATAGCCCAGGCAAAATGACACTCATGACAAAATTATGACTCTTTGATTTGAAGTACTTAAGAAATAATAAATCTAATGTTTTCTATTTTGAAGAGGTGAAAAAGCTCAGCCATTCTCTCCATCATGAACCCCGCAGGTTTCAATTTTATGGTTGGCTTTATTTATTTAGTGTGGAAGGCCTCTCTTGTATGAATTGTGCTGTTCTGCTTTACTGTTGCCCCTTAGTAGCCTCTAAACTAGGCCACTCCACTCCACAGTGGCCTTAATCTACCTAAGCCTTTCTCATTTATTTGTCATGTAGGATGTATTTGGTCATAAATTCTTTAGCTTACTACTGCTATGCTTGCTGCCAATATGCCGACTCATTATGCTTCCCCCAGGACACAGTAGGTGCAGAAGACTATTACGTGTATAACTAGCTCACTACTTCAGTAAGCTAAGTAGGAAGGGCAGATGGCTTCTTTAATATAAATCACCTGTGTTGAAGAAAATGTTGCTGCCCATAAAAAAGGGCATTCATGATTGAGAAAATTACTTGAGCACTCAGGAGAAGTGGAGGATATGGATCGGGATGGGCAAGATGCTCAGAGAATGTGATTTTAAATCTAAATTAGAATCAACTCTGCACTGTCTGTTTTCAGTTAAGATTACTGTTTCTCATCAACTTTCATATCTGAGTCAAATGGGAGATGTGAAGATGAAAGGCTTACCCACAGCCATAAAGGAAGCTGATGATCAGTGCACATTATTTTCGTAGTTTCTTGATTTTGCAGTTCTTTTGAAAAACAGTTTGAGTTTTTTCCCCTTTCTGTGCGATTTTAGAAGAGGTGGGGGGTTTTGTTTTGATTTTGTTTGGTTTTTTTTAAAGGGTACTTATCCCATTACAAGTATAAGATGCATCTACACCAGCAGGGCCCCTCTCCTCATCACAGGCTTTGCAAGGCCTAGCACAGTTGTCAAAAACCTTACAATGATCTTTTTGTGCCAGTGGTACAACACAAATTGGGCCAAGGCGAGATTGATCTCATGTGTAATTCAACTGAATTTGGATTACAGACTTGCATGGTCCAATGCATAGTCTGCCCAAAGCAAGATTCAGAGGGGATATTACACCAGATGGTTGTGCTACCATTCAGAGGGACATCAACAGGCTGGAGAAATGAGCCTGCAGGAATCTTGTAAAGTCTGGCAATGGGAAGTACCAAGTCCTGCACCTGGGGACAAACAGCCCCATGGACCCAAGCTGGGAAGCACCTTGACAGAAAGGGGTGGACTCCAAGGTGAGCCAATAATGTACTCTTGTAGCATAGAAGGCTAACAGCCTCCTGGTCTGCATGAGGGAGAGCATTGCCAGCAGGCCAATGGAGGGGATCTTCCCCTCTACTCAGCATTGGCGAGGATTGGAGAGGCGGGGGAATGTGTGTCATGTTGTCACCCATATCCATATGATAAATACCTGAGGTGGGGACAGTAAAGAACATGAACCCAGACTTCTCTCAATGTTGCCCAGTGACAAGACAAGAGGCAATGGTCACAAACGGAAACCCAGAAAAGTCCACTTTAACAGAGGAAAAAACCCTTTTATTGTAAAGGTGATCAAATACTGTAATGGCTTGCCAGGAGAGGCTGTGGAGTCACCATCCTGTAGATATTCAAAACCTGACTGGATAAGGTCCTCAGCAACCTACTCTAGGTGACCCTGCTTTGAGCAGTGAGTTGTGCTAAATGATCTCTGAGGATTCTTTTTAATCTCCACCACTCTGTGATTCTGTGTAGCTACCTACAGCTAACTGAGCTGTAAAAACAGTGGGGAAAACTGACTGCCATATTTTGCATTCCTCAGCAAAACTAAGGTCAACGGAGTGACCTTTTGAGAAGAAAATATAGAGGTTAAAAGCCTTTGGAACTCTAAAAATTGTTGGCTTGTCAAATCCTCTGCCTGAGAGGACTGGCAGAAGTCACATGCCTTGAAACTTATAATAGAGACACAGAATTGTTTAGGTTGGAAAAGACCCTTAAGATAATAGAGTACAACTGTTAACCTAGCACTGCCAAGACTACCACTAAACCGTGTCCTAAGTGCCACATCTATAAGTCTTTTAAATACCTCCAGGGATGGTGACTCCACCACTTCCCTGGGCAGCCTGTTCCAATGTTTGACAAGTCTTTCAGTGAAAAAGTCCCACGGCAAACAAGGGAGACTTCAGGTCCTTGAGATGACCCCTTGTGCCAGGAGAAGTTTAGATTGAATATTAGGAAAAATATCTTTACTGAAAGAGTGGTCAAGTGTTGGAACAGGCTGCCCAGGGAGGTGGTGCAGTCCCCATCCCTGGAGGTGCTCAAGAAGTGCATTGGATGAGGCATTCAGGACATGGTTTAGTGGCCATGGTGGTGTTAGGTTGACAGTTGGACTTGATGATCTTAGAGGTCTCTTCCAACCTTCATTATTCTGTAAACTGATCCATGATCAAAAATCCCAAAATTCTGCTGGTGGTACCAGGCTTAGAAGCAGGTATTAATCTTCTGGCTCTTCCTGTTTCTTCCCTCATCCTTCCCTGAAACTGATAGAGGAGAACACTACTTGTGTTCCTGATCCCTTGACCAGTCATCCCAAGGACATGAGGTCTCTCTTGATTGCCCTGGGACTTCTTGTTGCGACTTCATCGCTGTCAACCTGAAAAATCAGTAATGGATAATAACCTCAGAGCTGTACCAGAGTAGGAAGCTCTCTCTTCACATTTTTAACCTGAGCTCCAGGGAGGCAATGAAGTGGGTCTAGTCTGCATATTGGGCTTTCTGTTCTCTTCTGAAGGGAGACTTCTATGACAATGACCCATTTTTTTATTTTTTATTTATTTTATTTTTTGTCAGATTTGACACAAGGCATAGGCTGACTTAACCTCAGCAACATCTCCAAGCTAGATGAACCATTGTCCTCATTACTGTTAGGTGCTACTTGCAGAGTCTCGTACCTATTATGAAGGGGCACCTGGGAAGGTGGGGTGCTCACAGTGGAGATCTGCCTGCTGCACCAGGCAGGAATTCTTATTCATTGCCTCCTATCCCTTAACTCACTGTGCTCAGGAGAGAGGGTAAGGAATCCTCCATCTCATTTGCCCTGCCTGCCTGTTGGGCCTGTCTCAGGGAAGGTAGGGTGCAATGCCAGTAGTCTATCTCTCTTTCACACTCCCTGATACTATTTTACTAGTTGAGACAGTCCTTTCAGAATCATTGTAGAGAACAAGCCTATTTTGGCATACAGGTGGACTGCACAGGTCTCTGCCTGTGTAGGCAAATTTTTGTGATTCAGATATTGCAACACAAATGGACACATATGACTAAAGCAGTGTATTATTTGTGTTAGATAGATGTACATAACAGTGTCTCAAAACTGCAGTTTAAGTTTACTAGCAAAAAAAAAAAAGAGTTGTTGTCATCAAGAGGAGGTGACTCACTTTGAACTGTTGTTATCCAGAGCAGTTTGAGCTGGCCCTCTTATACTCTAGATCATTTGAGGGATTTATCTGGGTAATGCAAGTGGATGATAGGAAAGCAAACTGTGTGAAGCCAGATTTGCCAGTCTAGCTGTGCACTTTCAGGTGCCTGGAATGCCTGTCTATTCCTTACATCTTTTGCCTATTTGCAGGACCTAAAATTGGAGGTTTTGCTGGTTTTGTTCCTGTTTGTACCTTCAAACATGCCTAAAACATTTAGAGAAAGCTGGGGCAACAATGTCTTCCCAGCATACTGTTGGAGTTTCCTCAACTACTGCAGGGGAAAAGGGAAAAGGCAAAAGGCCTGTGATTTAACATCAAAGGAGTATTGCTGCTTACCTGCTGCAGCATACACATTTACTTCTTCCTTCATGGCCCCTCATTAATTTTTAATCAGTTGCAAGTAGACTCCTTAACTCAATTCACTCTAATTAATTAATGTGATAAGATACAATTCCCTAATAGTCCTTATTTATATACCTATTCATATAAATGAGTGGAATCAACTTAGCTGCACACCTGTTCTCAGTAATCTGCACAAACACTGGTGAATTATCATTACCTCTCAGAAAAAAAACATCCACAGTGACATCTTGTTATTCCTTGGTACTGGCTGATAGAAGCTCATGTTATCAGACTGCGCAGGATGCTTTGGAAAACACAGTCACTGTGACTGAACTATGGATGAACTTCATATGTCCTGAAGAGACAGCTCTAATTTGCTTCTGACCCCACCAGATCTGTCTGAATTTATGGCCTGAAATGCTATATTATGAAAGTGTCTCAGAAATTGTGTCCAGTTCTGGGCTCCTCAGTTCAAGAAGGGCAGGAACTGCTTGAAAGAGTCCAGCAGAGACACAGAGATGCTGGAAGGAGTGGAGCATCTCCTGCTGAGGAGCGGCTGAGGGAGCTGGGGCTCTTGAGCTTGGAGCAGAGCAGACTGAGGGGTGCCCTCATTCCTGGGGATCCATTTGGAAAGGGCAGTGTCAGGAGGAAGGAGCCAGGCTCTGCTGTGGGATGGCCAATGCCAGGACAAGGGGCAATGGTCCCAAGCTGGAGCACAGGAGGTTCAAGCTGAAGAGGAGGAAAAGCTTTGTGAGTGTGAGGGTTATGGAGCATGGCCCAGGCTGCCCAGAGAGGTTGTGGAGTCTCCTTGTCTGCAGACACCCAAAGCCCTGGCCGTGTTCCTGTGTGACTGCTCTGGTGATCCTGCTGTGGCAGGGGTTGCACTGGGGGAGCTTTCCAGGTCCCTTCCAACTCCTGACACGCTGGGATTCTGTGAAATATCAATGTATTAAATATCACTAAGATCCAAAGGGCAAGATCACAAGAGACAAAGCAGAAAAGGACTTGAGTCTGATGGCTGCAAGCTGATTCTCTGTACAAGAGATCCCTTGAGGTCTGCTCTGGCTCACTGATGGTCATACAGGCCATCAACGACAGAGGGGATCCAGAGCCAGATGCCAACTGTTTTTAACGACAAGTTGCCTGCAGGAGAGGTGCTAAACTTGAAACATATCTAACCTTCATCAGAGGCTGTGAAATAGGAAGAACATGCAGATAATGTAAATCTATCTAGTGAAAAAATGCTAAACATAGCTGCCTAATGTGTGCCCTCTCTTCTCAAAACTGTTATGCAGATTTGATTCTTTTTCTCCTCTTCACTTTGTGATAAAAAAAATTAATTGCAATACTGCTATTTTCATTTAGCTCTGATGTGAGTCAGTCATTGCCCACACTGTAAGATGGGGACAGTGAGGCATGTAGGCTTCTAAGAAGCCTATAAACAAGCCTTGGCTTGTTTGAAATTTATATTCCAGAGCTTAGGCTTTGGTAATCTAAAAATACTGCACCCTGGCATTTTACATGTGCTAGAATAGGCAGAACTGAAATCCTGAATATAGTTTCTTATTCAGTCTGTGGTCAAATGAAAGCTACTCCTAAATGTATGTAGACAAGCTATGCCACCAAACACTTTCACCCAGTTTTGCCCAACCTTAAAACAGCGTATCTTGGCTTCCAAAAGTAATCCAGAATTGCTGATTATTTTTGGTATAAAATTCCTCTAGTTTTTAGCATGCCACCTCTAATTTATCCTCTGCTGTTTTCTCCTGTACCTTCTCCTCCAAAGGAGAACATAACATGTCTAAGTGGTACAATTCCCTACCATTTCCATAGATGAGTTTTATAAGGCTTTAGATGCAAGCAACAAATCCTTGTTCATCCTTGTAAGATCTGAGTGTGACCAGAAATCAGGACTTCACTGCTCTTGCACATTTACAGGATGCCCACTGTAGGGTATGGTCCCAGAGATCTGTGTATCACCAGTGACCTCTGAGAATAATATATATATATATA
>NW_010196983.1:0-386 GCF_000695765.1 Mesitornis unicolor
CTCCAAGCTCAAGAGCCCCAGCTCTTGACTTGAGGCACAACTTCCTTGAAATAAGCCAGGGAAAAAAGTTAAGGGGATACTGCCAATCTCAGATGAAATGCTTTTATTTTGGGGGGGGGCGGTCTGATTTTCTAAAACAGAAGATGGGAATAATTCAGTCCTAGAGGTGAGCTTGGTCAGAGATTTCACTGACATTTCAGCCTGTTATTTCCACCTCAGATTTTGAGATTTGCAATTACTTTTTGTCAGTATGAAAAGACACAGTTATTGCAGCTTAACACCCTCTCACCCCCAGACACCTTTTGCGTCACTTTGGTACAACGAGGGACACTGACCTTCGGTTGCAATCTCCTCGGAACAGCATGGGAGCTTTTCTTGCAGCAGGA
>NW_010196983.1:417-55816 GCF_000695765.1 Mesitornis unicolor
TTTTTAGGGCTCTGTGAAGTCAAAACACTTCGTGTCACGCTGGTCGAGAGCATTGTTGTTTTATGAGAGGAAAACCTATTTCTCAGTGAAATTAAAATTAATCTATGACACCAGAAAAGACACAGTGAAGTCCTCCATTCTAGCTTGCTTCCAGGCAAACTGATTTTCTGGTAAAGATCGGTAGGTGAAAAAGCTGTAGAACAAAAGACTCTACAGATGGCAGGAGAATCAGCGTTTTGGGGCAAGTCTAGAAAATCTCGATGAAGCCCCCAGCCTCTGCAGTAGGTCAGCCCCAAACGCTGTAGATCCTTACCCCAGTTGCCTTGAGCAAGAATCTCTATTTTGAGACCTGAATTTAGGGACTCCAGTTTCCCTTTCAGATGCCAAGCTCTAATGTTTCAGTTTTGTGCCAAAAGCAGAGTCTTCCAGACTTGCACTGAAAATTTGTAGGCTTGGTGATAAGCATCCAAACTTCAGCAAGACTGAAATATTTCCTTTTGGAATCTCTTGTGCCTGTCATTTTCAAGTCTAACCCTCAATATTAGCTGTGTCTGTTGTTACTGGTGCATCTAAAGCTCTACACGGGCTGGTAAAGCTGAGCCCTGGAGCTGGTACTTGACTGCCACAGATGCTTTGGGCTCATCGTGATGGATCACACACGGTAAATGACAGCACTCCTGCTATCTGTCTTGTCAAAGACTGTTCTGTGTTGTGAAAGCCTCCTAAAGATTATAATTTGTCCTTTGATTTTTTTTTTCCCTCAGTAGCAGTTTATCTAACTATGTTTTCATTAAATATTATGATTCTGTAAAGTGCCTGGAAATATTATTTTTAAGAGACTGTAGGTTAATTATTGAAAATTTCAAAAAGAAAATACTAAAGCAATTATTAAATCAGAGTTGATTATTAATCTCAGAGAGATAATTACCAAGGTCTGAGGCAATTTATCTTCTGTTTGAAAGAGATGTTCACTTGATTAAGTTGTATTTGTCACTTGGATCCATGGTTGCTGCTGAAAAGAACTTTATTATCCTGCAATGTACGATATATTTTGCTGAAGTGAATCACAAATACATGGGCAACAGGTTTTGCTGAAAAGAACTTTATTATCCTGTAATGTACGATATATTTTGCAGAAGTGAATCACAAATACATGGGCAACAGGTTGGCTCAATTCTGTGCACAGGCATGCTGTCCATTGGGTATAATCTGCCCTTGCTCCCATCAAAGGCAAAGTTCTTTTGAGTGAGTAGTATTTCTAACACAGCAACAATACTGAATGCTTTATAGACATAGCAACTAAACTAAAATGTAGTTTTATTTCAGGAAACCATAGGTTATATTGAACATTATATGCCCATACAGCACTGTAATCAAATGGTTATAGTGATGCTTAAAAACTACAACAGCAAAACCCAATGTAAGTGATGTCTGCTCTCAGGCAGTATTAATATTCCATGTACAAGTAATGTAATGGACATTTTAACCCTTCATTCTGTAAACTGAGAATCTCACTAATAGGTACATTAAATGTATATTAATGTACTATTCTGGATTTTGTGTCTGTTATACTGTGGCATGCTAAATACAAAGGATCTGTGAATGTTATGAATGTTTGTGCTTAAACATAGTTGCAAATCATCTGTGAAATAGCTTTTTTTTTGGCTATTTGAGTCATAAACTTCAACTTAATTACTGTGGAAATGAAAGTGATAGTGATGCTTTTTAATGTTGAGTGGTTACAGGAGGGCTGGGGTCTGTGGATACTGGTCGTGTACAGCACCTTTGAGATTTTCCTTTTCTGTGTCAGCTCATATTTCTCCTGAGGACTATAAAGGACATCGAGGGTGTTTTCACCTTAATATTTTTCTAGCAAGGTGAAAATATACCCATGTTTTCCTTAAAGATGGAGTGTTCAGTATGTTCAGTGCAGAGAGGATGAATGCTCGCCACTTCCTTTCCTGAAAGAATCAGCTTCACAGGAGGAGCCTTGTGCTCAGCCACTTTTCATCTTGGAATTCAAAGCACATTATTTATAACCCCTCCTTTTGGAAATTCACAAAAAATGCTTAATCTTCTTCTCAGCTTAAATATTTTCAGTGTATGCACAGAAACAGTTAGGATGCTCGATGTCCATCGTGTCTCATCCCTCCCGCCCCTCCCCAAAACCTGAGAGTACAAACGTTTCTTCCAGCACCAGTGCCCTGGCAACCATGCCCTGAATTGCAGGGAGATGTGCTACAGGAAACCATGCGGTATTTAACTTCTTAATGTACTTCTAAATTGTAAAAATGTATGCTAAAAATAAAAAATAATCCTAAAAACAGAGCTTATGTTACGTTCAAGGACATACAACACTCAAGGCAACATATACTTGACTCCTTTACATGTACGTATTGTGGTAAACTCATTTTTCTTTAAGAGTGGTGGAAACACTGGGCCCCTTTTGCACAACTCACATGCATGGATTAAGCAGCCTTTCAAAGGTCGCTTCGAGGGAACAGTCGAACTGACCCAAATATCATCCAGTTATGGTTGTGCTGCTTCTACAGCCATGTGTAATCCTGGTGCTTAGCAGGCCCACAGACAGTGAGTGGGCATTAACTAATTAAACCTGTCCTCACCTGTAGGAAGGAGGTGAATATTCATCATCTCATTGCACACATAAGGCAACATAATGATAAATGATGAACAAAACCTGCTGTGGTGCCTGGCCGAAAGTAAGGCCAAACAAAGGAACTGGCAAAGCTCACACTGAGGCTGAACAGTGCAGGATCAGATCTCTGTAAAGAGCTTCTTGTCCTAATTAGATATTGTTTAGATGTTTTAAGTCCTTTTTTGCGTGTGTCACAAACAAGATTTGTGTAACAAAATAACCATTATTTCTGTAAATTACAGGCTTTGGAAACCCAGTTTTTCTACTTTGCTACTTTTTCTTCTTTCTGCTTTAGAGAGAATTTTAAACCTTGGATCCTCACTGGATGTGAGAACACATGATGGAGTTTGAAGGGATCCTTGGAGTAATTTTTATCCCCTGTAGGAACAGCGTGGGTCTGGGCCTGTTTGTATTTCACGTGCGAACAACCACGACGCGCTCACTGGGGGAGCAGCCGGGGAGCTCTCAGGTTGCAGGCTTTTCCTCTCTTAAATTGCAATTATATTATTGTTAATAAACCCTCACTGCAAACCTACTCCGAGAGCAGGCCAGGGTTTTATTCATCAGTGCCTACTGCTCCAGGCAGCATTGCTTTCTCTTCGTTTCCCCGCGATGCTTCACGCTTTCCTGGGGACAGGGTATTGAGCAGAAATTGCTTCCAAATTTCTGCAGGACCCAGATGTGGCAATGAGGTTGTGCTTTGGCTGCTTTCACACAGCCGGCTCATGAAAAATAACAAAGCAAGCAGCCAAGCTGGGGAAACAAATAGGATATTATACAGTTTATTCGTATGTGCTGCCTTCCATCCCATTTGTCACCATTTCATCCCACCTGCTGCTGCAAAAGATTCTGTTGCTGAGCAATGCCTTCAAGGCGTTGTTGGCATGTTCATACTACAAGTGAATATCAATATCTGCTTTGAATAGCCTAAATGTGTTTTAAACAAGACATTTCCAAATTATTGCAGCCTAGCTGTGTATGGTGCTCTGCAGAACACCAATTAAGAGTCTGTTGGCATTTTCAATATGATCCATTGTGAAAATTTATTCTGAGTAGAGATTTAGCATGTAATGAACAAGACTAGGAACTCTCTATTATTTTTTTCCCCTTTTTTCCTCTTCCTCTTTTGTCTTGGAGAACAATAAGTGATACTGTAACTGCTAAATAGTTCAGATAAAACATTGCTTGCCATCAGAGGACAGAGTAAGGCAAAGGAATGGCTGTTTCAAGGCTGCACAAAGACTTTTTATTGGCTCTTTGACACAGTCCGGTGAGAATGGAAAGGAGGTATTTGGGTATAAAAAGTTTCTTATGAAGTAGACACAACACTTTGAGGAATGGAAGCGTTTGCAGCTGAAGTAGAGCACCAGGGGTGATGTATAGTTTCTCCTATAATTACCAGACTTTCATGCTTTTCATGGGATGGAAGATGTCACTTGGTGAAATGTGGTTTGACTTTGATCGCCAGTCCCACCGCGCGTGGTGCTAACCTGTACAGGAGCTATTTCATGGGGTGCTTCCCCAGTGACACTTAGTGCTGTGTTTTCATCTGTGGCCTGCTCCGAGCTTACCCTGCAATCTGGTGTAAAAGGTTGAGGAAAAACTTTTCCTGATCTCATGTTGAGAACTCTTGCTTAAAGGTGCCCATCAGATGCTCTCCTGAGCTTGTCTGGCTGGAGAGTAGATTAGATGCTGGTACCAACCTTTCTTTTGACAGTTAAAGGAATTGTGATTTGGCCCCTAATCTGCTTTTTCTTTTCATTCTTTCTAATGCAGAGCACCTCACGTTACAAAGACTTTGCTGCCTTCTAACCTGTGCTTTGCCAACTTCATTAGCCACCTTAGTTGGCAGTTTGCAATTTGCAGTCCACCGGTTATAGCAAGATGTTACTTCTGCATTTGTCCAGCTTCTCTTCACCGGCGGGTACCCATAAAACAGCTGCAGATGACGAGAGGAGCTGGCAATGTGAGTGGTGGTGGCAGATGACATCTGTAATGCTGGCAGACGATGGTTGGCATGGCTGAGCTGTGCTGAGCTACTGGACAGCAGCCAGAGGAGGCAAATTTTGAGAGATCCTCTCAAATTTGGTCCGTGTCCCCCAAGGAAAAAGAAAATCCTGAAGAGCATTGGCCTCCAGCAAGGTAGGATAAATATGTTTAAAATAAATGAAGTGCTTGGCTCCAGCAGCAGCAAATGGGAAGGCGTTAGAGTCAGAAGGAGTGCAGGTGCAAATGGAGCTCGGGCAGTAGGATGTTTTAATGGCCTATGATACAGTAAATGTTTTATATATATGATTATAGTAATGCTGCTAAGCTTATTATGTACCTTAGAACTAAGTTCGGCTCCAAAGTCTGCAGTGCAGAGACTCTGATTTCATCCATATTCAAAACTAATTCAATTGCGGAGGGACACTCATGCTGACCCACGGAAAGAAGACTCCACAACCTGTAAGGTTGTAAAGTAGGTGTGTTTATTAAACGCGCTGGCACACGGGGGATCTTTCCTCCCAATTTGTGTGCAACTTCTGTGGCAGCTTGTCTTAACTTTTATACAGCAAAGTGTTGCATGTTCATTACTATGCAGAAACGCCTATGCGTGTTCATAGCCTTTCCCCAAAAGGCGGTCTTTTTCCAAGAAGTCCAGCCGCGTCTATGCAGTGCCTCCTGGTAGTCATGGGCCGGGGTTTTGAGAAGTCCTTTTCCCTGCTAAGCTCTTCACCTCTGCTCCTTGCACATGCTCCCTGGACCCTTGGTGTTTCTCCAAACCACACAGCTGGTTTCTACCAATTTGCTGGAACGTTCTTGTTGTTATCAGGAGCTGTAAGATGCTTCAGGCAGGACATCCTTGGCCTGATCAGGAGCTGTCTGTAGCCCACCTCCCTTTACACAGTGACCTAAGATATATTGCTTCAGCTAAATAATTGCTGTCCTGTTAACTCTTAAGCATTATTCCCCCAAGCTGTGTTACCCCCGAGCTATAATTTTCTTTATAAGTGTTACAGTTCGCTCTATCAATGCTTTTAGAGTTTGTACTTGGTGGTTATAATAATTCTGTAAGAAAGAATGAAAACTGCATGAAATGAGGATCTTATTTTGAAAAATACAACTCCCCTTCCTTTGCACATCAAATTCTTGTTTTGTTTGCTTGCAATCATGTGTGCATTGTAATCAATAAATACCGTAATCAGCAGGGGACCAGGGCTTGCAATGTCTGGTTTCAGCATTTGTCCCACGATTTAAGTGATAGTTGGCACTTGTTATGGAAAGTATAATGGCTGTGGAGGGGTGTTATATTTGGGGTTTTTGCAGGTATTTTTTAGCATACCTGAAATATCTCCTGCTTTTTGTCATAACTCTTCACATAAAGTCTTTGCGTGTGTACTTCGTTGGAGACTTGAGCTTTGCAAAGAATGTAGCAGCAGTTTCTGTGCCTGGAAAATTTTGGGTTCCTGCTTCCTGTGATTTATGTTTGCTGACTTCAGATGTCCCACTAAAAAGCTGCACATAAAGCTGTTAATGCTAGGCAGCTCCTCTTTTATACGGCTCTCCAATTGTATAAAGGAATGTGGAGTGCTGCAAACGGATCAAAACTCTTCAGAGATGGCTGAAGATCAGGTTTAACTTTTACTCCCTTGAAGAACTTTAATAGAATTTTTTAAATGCATTTTAATAAAAGGGAGCTGTTAATCTCTCAGCCATTTTTCTCCCAGATTTGTCATGCTGAGACCTGGTCCACTTGGGGACAATTTCCGTCCCGTGCTTCTGGGATGACGAAGGTAGATGACTCATTTGAACACGGCGGATGCTACGAGGATACAACTCAGAGCTGTGCTACTTCAGGGATTGGAATGGTCTCAGGGGCACGATTCTTGCTATAGCTCTTTTAGTCTGCATTTCTACTATTATGAAACAAAAAATCCTTATAATTTAACTTTTCGTCGTTTTTCTGTGGGGAGAATGTGCAACAGCAGGTAGTCACAGAGAAATAACGTTAAATGCCGTGTTTTTTTCAGAGAAGACAATGAGATTTTAATGTCGTTCACGGTTATTATTTTTATGATTTAGATTTCAGATTGAATAAATAAAATTTGTGGAGGAAGGTATTTCTTTCATTTAATATAAGGATGTGGTAAACATCTAGAAGAATTTATTGTATCTAGTGATTTGAAAATTGTTTCATGCATCCAAAAGGCCAGAGGAAAAAGAAATTGGAGACAAAGGCAATAAAGCATTTACTTATAGAAATCTTTTCAGAGTGTACCTATACAAGGTTCAATGACCTCTAGATAGAAAAATAATTTATATGTGTCCTTAATCCAGTGTCTAACCGTGGCAATATCACAAAGTCCAAAATTTCTCACTGGTAGAAAACTCGTCCAGTGCATTTGTCACAAGTACACTTTTAGTCATTGCTCATTTTGACTTCCTTTTCTTTTTCTTTCATTTTTTCCTCAGGTCACTGAAGGAAAATTTTTGTTCCTTGCAGGGCCGTGTTGGATGTGCAATACATAGGAGCAGAGGGTATAATTAGAAGCAATGGAATGGAAGAACAAATCAATGTTGGGCTTTTCTGGCTGTGAGGGCCATTAGAGCAGGAGTCAGCCTTGCCCGCTGTGCTCCTCTCTTGGCTGCACACAGAGCTGGAGACAGGGGTGCTCAGTCATGTTCTTGTGCCTTGGAAAGCAATGGCGTGCCAGAAAGATGGACTAAACGGTCTTGTAGTTCTTTAATATCTGTCTCTTGGAGGAGTCGACTATTAACCTCCCATGGAAACAATCTTGTCATCGTCACTTCTTGTCCCGACATTGGCATGGAGGTCCTACGTGGTGGTGTTCATCTTGCTGAGTCCTGTGCAGAGTGAGCAACAAGTACATCTCAGTGTGGATGTGCTAAATGTAGAAGTTGCTTAGCTCGACCTGTGAAGAAGCACAGCGCAGTTATGGAGGATCAACCGCGAGACGTCACGGGAGAGGACAGCAGGGGAGCAGAGTGTCCGACCTCTCGTGACTTGGTATTCATCACAGCCTGACCAAGGGGCTGCTTGAATTTCTCATTGTTAGCAGGTAAAAAAACACTGCTTACTCTCAAATGGCGTTTGCTGTGTATAAAAGTGCTAAAAGCTTAACCCAGAACAGTTTGTACTGCGGTAACTTTAGTTTAGATGTATCACCCGTGTGTAGTGGGTGCGAGGGCATCTCCCAGCTGCAGGGGTGTTGCACCCGATTGACAGAATGAAAACCGAGGAGAAGATACTCTGATTTATTCACACATCACCCAGAATGCCCCTATCAACATCCCCTGGGGAAAAAACCGACATCTTTTTGAGTCTCTTCTATCAACAAACTGAAGTTCATGGTTTACCTGCCCCTAAGTCTGAGAACATCACTGTGAGTTTCTGCCCCAGCGCTGTCACTGAGCAGACCCAGGAGCGTGTGTGGAGATGGCTCCTGATCCACGTGTTCATCTCTGATGTAGATAGGGTTTGGGGAGAAGCTGTCTGTACGGTGGGAACCTGGAAGCAGAAGTTTCCAGTTCTCATGCCTGGAAGATGGTGCCAGAAAGGCCCCAAAGCAAGTTTGTTAAATTTCAGTGTTATTGAGCTGCCCTCAGTGGCTTGTGTTTTATAAGCAGCTGCTGGTTCCCAAAATCAGTTGGAAGGCTTGGCTTTGTAGATGTTTATATCAAGCTGCCGTATTTTTGCTGCAATCCAGTGCTTTTGCTTTCTCTCGGATTCTTCATTCTTTCCTTTTATTAATTTAAGTTTTCAAATTTGCAGCTAACATCCTTCCATGCCTTTAGTTTAACACAAGCTGCACGTATTACCCCTATGCCATTTTCTAGGCATGGTTCACCACAAATACATGCTTCACCAGAAACAGGATGCGTGTCTTTGAGACGAACAGAGAAAACCTTGGTTCTGTGTCCTGTGAAGGGGAAGGATTTGCAGAAACAGCTGCTCAGTTCTGCAGCACTGCGCTGTGCGCACCATTTAAGCGCAGTCAGTCCAAAGAGAAGAAATTGTTGCTTCCACATAATTCTGTTATTCGTTGTGCTGAAAGGCTCATTATGAGAGGATGCTCAGCATCCCTGGGAAAGTAATGATATTGTCCTCTTAAAGGAACTATAAGAATAATAGCTTACCTTCCATTTATGTAATGCTTTTCATCTGGCACTGCCCTGCAGAAATTGATTACTCTTCACACGACATTAAGAAGGCAGATAATTGTTACTGGGCATATAAAGCTGTGGAGAGCAGAAAAAGGAAATGCTGAGTTTTACCTAATACTAAATATTATACGCACGTTTTCAAACCTCTGCTGTCTGATGTGGGTCTGGGTGAAGCACGGCCTGAGGTAGTGAGCTTGTGGGACACTGCAGCAGAATTTCCAGTACCATAAGGTGGGAGGAAGAAGCTATCAAGAAGCTATCAAGGAGGTCATGGAGGCAGAGCAGGAATCTGTCACGCTCACTGGAGACGTGTGGGAAGTTTGGAAATTTTGCCAAAAGAAAGCATACGCTATAAAGTGACTTCAGAAACTGTTCTGCTCAAGCCCAGTGTTGCAAGGTAGGTCCTGTGCTATGCACTAAAATAAATGACCAAGGGCAGTGATTATGATCTGATTCAGGCAGCAAAGGACAGAGAGGATCCTGAGCAATCCTGAATATGATGTGCAGGAAACTTTCATCCTTATCATCCATAAGTTCCCGTAGTGGGTAACGCTCTGGCAGCAAGGGCTGAAGGGAAAGGGAGGCAGATGGACTGTTTATGAATGTAGATTTATAATGCTATAACATATAGCCTATGGTCAAATGAAGAGGCATTTCTGTATTTATAATTTGTTGTTCAGTATTAATCAATCGTAATTTCCTTGCAAGAAAATAACTCTTAAAAAGTAAAAGAAAGTGCATACTATTGCTTGCACAGCAGGAGCTGTGCAGGAGGAGGTATACACACACCTCTACTGCATGCTTTTGTGACTTGGCTTTCTCTGGAAACCTGCAGCTTATCCTACTCCCGAGTATCTTGCGGGCAGGTCAGCTGGTGCTGCCAGGAATTCCTCCAGTCTGTTAAATGTTCTGTTCTGAGTGAAACCATGCACAGAAAATTAACTGTGTATGGGGTTCACGCCGTGGCAGGGCAAGGAGAGTGAGTCAGCTCTGTCCCAAGCAAGTGTTTGGGAATGGAGGGGTCCAACGCGGCCCATGCTGTGAGTGTGCTCACAGGGGACTCCACTCTTCCAGTATTTCCATGACTGGTAGTGATGAGGCCGCAGTAGCGATGGTTGTGATTCTCAATAGTTCTGGGCCCCTCAGTTCAAGAAGGACAGGGAACTGTTGGAAAGAGTCCAGTGTAGGGCTACAAAGATGATCAAGGGAGTGGAGCATCTCCCTTCTGAGGAGCGGCTGAGGGAGCTGGGTCTCTTTAGTTTGCAGAAGAGGAGACTGAGGGGAGACCTCATTCATGGTTATAAATATTTAAAGGGTGAGTGTCACGAGGATGGAGCCAGGCTCTTCTCGGTGACAAACAATGATAGGACAAGGGGTAACGGACACAAACTGGAACACAGGAGGTTCCACTGAAATTGGAGAAGAAACTTCTTCTCAGTGAGGGTGACAGAGCCCTGGCCCAGGCTGCCCAGAGAGGTTGTGGAGTCTCCTTCTCTGCAGACATTCAAAACCCGCCTGGACGCCTTCCTGTGTAACCTCATCTGGGTGTTCCTGCTCCGGCAGGGGGATTGGACTGGATGAGCTTTGGAGGTCCCTTCCAATCCCTAACAGTCTGGGATTCTGTGATTCATTAACTGCCCTTGAGTGGAGAAATTCAGACTGCTTAAAGCTTTCTTCTTGCACTCTTTACTTCTGTAAGGAGCAATTTTCTTTGGAGCCACATTAGAATCAGCCTGAAAAAAGTACTTTTAGCTGGAATCCATCACAGCAAAGAAATGTGTTAGTTTTATAAGCCCTGATTATTAGCAGCTTCTTTTAGATAGTATTTTATATGTTTGTTCAAGGAAATAGTTCATATGTTACTCTACTAGTTATAAAACTTGATGCCTTTCCCCAGAGAAACTCGTTACTGAAAAAAGGTAATCTGTTAGATTAATGGGATCTGAGGTCCTGCCTGCTTTTTGTGAGATCCCCAACTACAGTCACACACATAGTTCTGAGCATGTAGACAGGTTTTTTGCTTAGGTTAGTGACAGATACATGGATTTTAGGCCAGATTGCCTTGCCTTTAAAAGTCATAGAGCACAGTACAACACGCTCCTGTTTTTCTCTGTGAAGGCACTGCATCTCATTTACCTTTTCATCTTGGTATTGAAATCCTGGTGTGATTTTGTTTCCATCTGCACTGGGCTTTGATGCAGCTCATCTCCGTGCACGGAAAGGCAAGAACTGCTTGTGTGCTATGGTGTCTTCACGTCGTTGGCTGGAAAGGGTGTTCAGGTCCATCAGACTTTATACATGCAATGAAAGGTGTTCAAAACCATTAGGAGACTTTTAAGGTGGGTCTGTGGGTGTTACTAACGCAGCTTCCTCTGACATTCTCTGGGTGGGGGGTGCAGCTCTTGGCCCCACGCCTGGGCAGAAGCTGTTGGGTTTGCTGCTGCTGTTGGGTTTTTCTCCCTCTACACCAATAGAAGGAAGAATAGAAAAAAAGCAATACTCCTTTTCAAAGGAACAAGCAGAAAATATCTGCATTTTGTTTAGTTTTGTTTGCTTGGGTTATGTCTGTTAGAAAATTATTTCTCAGAGCTATTGCTGTCCAAGATCAGGTTTTGTGATATAGTGGAGGACTGAGGAATGGTAATGATGCTATAGCAGCGTTTCAGAAGTGCCCAAATGTCTGCAGCGCGGCACTTTCTCTCACCAATGCCAAAATAAGTTTGAAAAGGGGGATGTAACTGTTAGAGCAGTTCATAAAATTTGTAGGTACAGTGTTCATATTGGGCACATTGCTTTTAGAATTCAGAAGGCAAATTCCGTTTTCTGTTCCCAGTACCTGTATGAGTAGCTGCAAATTTAGTTTGACCCAGTGTGTGAGTTTAAAACCTGTCGGACCTCTCTGTTTAAAATATGTCAACCGATTTTCACAGATTGCTGTGAAGCTTCTGCTCTGATGCTGTGCCAAAGCATATTTTGGAGGAACAAATGAAAAAAAAAATCCTCGGCAGTCCATTGCATGAAAGGTAATTTGAAGGGCTGAAGCCTTGCACCACGATGCTCTATAATCCTGTCTCAGTGCATTGCCCTGAGTAAATACTCCCGCAGACGCCTTGTCACTGCTCTGGTTTGTGGTGCTCTGTAATTGCAAAAGTGTAATCCATAAAACGTCTTAAGCAGCTCCTGGGTAGAGAAAAAGGATTCATGGGTGAGGTGTCTGGTACACAGATATATTTTAAGCAATTTCCATCATGAAGAGGAGGAACATTTTAATGAAGTTGAATTCTAAGATGTTACTGAGGAATAACTTCCCTATTTTATGAGCTGGTTTCCAGTCAGTCCCTTGGGAATTTCCATATTACGAGAGAGATTCTTTTGTGATACAGCTCTATAGGAGTGTCTATATGTAGAAGTAAACACAGATCATGGCACTACATGACTGACCCTGTGCAGAGGTAAGGGGAAGAACTGTACATACTCATCACAGAGGTGCTGAGCAGCGAAGGATGCTCCTACCCCTGCTCTTGCTCTCTGTTTTGGGGCCAGAAGACAAGGACAACTTCACCAGGAGCTCATTCTGATGAAACCACAACTTGTTGCTGTTATTTCAGCCTCACTGAGGTCCATCTTGAGGATTTTTGTGGTTTCTATTGCGCATGGCTCGTTGTGGCACTGGACAGGGTCCCTGGTAGGCACAGAGTATGTACAGGAAATTGTAGGGGTTGCTTTAACTGATTAAAACCCCCACACATTTATTGGTAGGTATCCAGGGATAGGTATTGCTCTCAGAATCCTAATATAATTTTTGGTAAGGTTAAAATGGTATACTTCTAAGATAAGGGTTTTCTTTCATTGATAATAGCCTTTACTTTGTGCTGCTTTCCTCATAACACTTGCAGAAAGCTTATTGATTTTGGTGGGAGTTTTGAAGCACGGGGTGAGCAGGGAGCGCTGGGTGGAGCCCTGCATTGTCTTTGTGACAGGGTTTAGTTGTGGCACAAAGTACCTGAAGCTGCTGTGACCCACTCCGTCCTGGGAAAACAAAGATGGGGGTGGCATTTGTCCATCCAAGGAAAAACACTTAAAATATTTCAAGAAATAGTCTACAACATCAGAAAATACATTTAAAAAGATATTTTTTTCCTCATTTAAGCATGGAAGAGGAGTGGGCTGTTAGTTGCCTTTCTTTAGGTTTGTGACATGCATGCACTGAATTAACTATTAGCTTCAGTAATAGACAGGGATATTTCTGAGCCAGCAGCATGTGTGTTCCAGAGAAGCCATTATATTTTGAAAGTCTCATTAGCCCTGACAATAATACTGCAATTAGCAACCATTAATAAATATTGCATATTATTTATAGAATACAGTCCTTCTACATTGGCAGAAAGAAGTTTTCCAAAAAAGCTATTAATTATTGATGTGAGGTAGCTCAGTCTTGTTAAGCAACCCTTGCTCAGTTACCCGCAGGGTGGAACTGGGGACTTGCTGGTCTGTCACTGAGTACCAACCTGCATCTCTAATGGGCACCATGTGCTGTTTACCCTGCCACACTGGTAGAATTTAAAAGTCCATTTGGAGATTGTTTTTAAGGCTGCAGTTTTGCCTTGAGCCAAGGGCAGACTTGGAGACTACTCAGCTCCTTCAGATCTTGGCTAAATACAGAGGGAAAAGGGGTTTTGGGAGATTGTGCAAACCTCAAGGTTTCCAAAGCACAACCCAGGGCAGTCAGACCTCGGCTTTTTTAAATGTCTGTGACTCTCTGTATCCCTCACACTGTTTATTCAGCTTCGCAAGTGCATGCTGTACATTTTAACCCATTTTTAGTGCCTGACTCTGTGCTTCCTTCAGCTGACAGACAGAATTTCCAGCAATGCTGCCCTTCACCAGCACCCAAATAATCTGAATGAGAACCAATAAACAAACTCCAAGGCCTTTCCTTGGTTATTGAACTTCTGCAGGACACAACATAAACCTGCATTTCTCCACTCTCAGAAATGTCTCATATTTATATGATGTAAAGGTGCGAGTTCAGCCTTCCACTGTGAGTTATGTGTGTTGAAATGGTGAAGTGACTTCTAATAATGAGATGTTCATATAGGTAACATCAGGAGCTACCACTTTTCTAAAAAAAAAATAAAACTAAATTTAAAGATTTTAGAAAAATACAATCCAAGTCATGAATTTTGTTCATTTTTCTGCATAGCATCCTTACTTCTTGCAACAGTGTCTGAACTCAGGTAGCAAATTCTCAAGCAGTCAAGTGAAAACCTGATTTTATTTTGGCTACCATTCCTTAGATGCCACAGAAACTCCAGATTTTAGAGGGCTGCATCTCCTCCACATGCCCGAGCTGCACCCCACATGTTTTTTTTAGGCTCTGCATGGTGTGTCAAGGCAGGGCTCATGGGTGGCTGTGTCCATGGCTCGAAAGAAACGATGATTGCAATTAATTACTGATGTCAAGCCTTGTTCGTGCCAGCAGAGATACAGCTGAGCATGCACTGCTGTGCATTTCTGAATGGGGTAGAGGAAAGGTCTCAGCAGGTAGGTATCATCATTTATCCTAAAAAGCTGTTACTTCCAAAAGAGCTTCCTGCCAGTTTTAATTCCTTATTAGGGAAGACTGAAATAATCTGTTGTCCAGAATAATAAATCAACACAGAGACTAAAGGAGGACTAAAAGAGATTCCCTTTTCCTAGCATTTTCTCTCTGTGATAGCTGCACATTCATTTTAATGACGACAAAAAAGCTGCAGGAAAAGGTTATTTCTGTGATCACGCGCTGTGAGCTGGAGATGTGATGGGCATTCAAGATGTTCTCAGATTTTGTCCATTTTCGGTGGTGTTTCGCATGTGTTATTTTTGCCATGAAGGCTGAACTCTTGTTTAACTCACATGTTATTAAGTTACAAGTGTTTAATTCATTTTACCTAAAGTTTTAATTAAATTTATTTTCTGAACCTCATTAAGTAGATAAGCTTGTCATGGTGTATTACTTTTGTAACCCTTTTCTCAGTGTCTGAATACCTCATTTCAATGCCTTCAGAAAGCCTATCCAAAAATTCATTTAGTTTCTCCAGTTCCATAAATAAAACCATGTATCCGAGACTTCATTTTTCACAGCAATGTGACTTTGTAAAGTAAACTTGGAATATTTTCTTTAGTTTTCCTTTTTTTCAGTTGCCTGGTAGATGGATGCAAATGTGGCACATGGAAATGATCTTTCATTTTAATTGAATTGCTGAACATTTTCACTACAGTATAGTTATTAGCAGTTATTGGCTTTTATTACCTTCTCTAATAAGTAACCTCTGCCAATGAGTCAGAGTACACGATGACAGCAGAAATTATATCAGTGCCTGTCTCCTAGGTGTGCTTCCAGGTCCACGCAAGACACTTTCATTGGGGTGATGTAAAGATTTTAAAGACTATAAACGAAGTCAGAAAAAGCATTTTTGAATATTAACAACAAAATAAAAAAGTAAAACTTATTTGATGCCTTCTGGAAGTCAGAGCTGAAGAGTTTGCTGTCTCTTTACTGAACTTGTCTCCATCAAATGCTTGTTGGAAAATAAATAGATGATGTGCTCTAAAGTAATTAAAATGTATTTCCTTCTTTGAAGCAAGGTGTGGGCTTTGTCCTGATGCTTTTTTCCCCATCAAAGCCTGAGTTTTGTTTCTACCAGCAGGAGAGAATTGTGATTAAACACCACCGTAGTCAGCTGAGGCTGTTTCTCACCAAGCCATGCACAGATCCTTCTCTCCCTGTGTCGTCCTGTATTTACTGTATCCATAAATGAAGATAAAAATTCACAAATGAATATATATATGTATTCTTTTACAGGTGCAGAATAGGATAGTTTGAATGGAGAAATCTGCTCTGTTTATTTGCTTTGAGTCAACTGTGTTAATCTTACTTTTTCAAGGGGAAAAAAACTGTATGGATTATGAGAGTTTCTAAAACATTTCTTTATCTGATGATTCACAGCTGAGTGCAGACCTTGGTAGAGCCTCCTTCTCCAGAGATGATGGAGCAGGAAGGAGGAATTGCTGATCGACAGTAAATTCGAGTGAGTACCCAGTGTTGAATAGCTCTTTGCTGGGCCATGGTGAGTCTTTTCACAGCCTCCTTGGCCAAAGTGTTGCATTTTGGGGGAGTAAGTGATGTTTGAGGATAAGAAGTGATGTTGGGATTGCCTCTCTAGTAATATTGTATAGCTTTCCTGTTCGCCATTCCCACCTTACCTTATTAAGGTAGATCAATATATAATAAATTATTATTGGAATTAACTATACGTTGCTCATGAGGTGTCACTGGTAATAACTGAATGCACAGTGACTCCATGGTTATGGCGATGTGGGTATTTTTGGTCAGTTGTCCATGATAAAGTGCATATTCTTTGAACTCACAATAAGGCCTCTGAAGAATAAAATACTCTTCTGGTTTTGTTCTGCCTGGTGTTGGAATTCATAAAGTTTTTTATTTTGAACCATTTAGAGGGGGTTATTCCAAAGGTTGCTGAGTTAATCCAGATTTTTTTCATTGGTCTCAACAGGTTAAGGCCCCTCTTAAATCAAACCACAACGACACACACACAACCCTGAAAGGTTTCTGTAAATTATAGCAGCGTGGGGAGGAAATGCTCTTACTGTGGGGTTTTATGTCTGATTTATTTACCCTCTCAGGAGGGTCGGATAAGTAGAATGACTTTCATATGCTGAGTCAAACAAGAAATATCCAAAAGTTTGAATTGTTTTTCTCTTTGGCTGCTTCTGATAACCACAGCACATATTTCTGAGCCTGTTAAGGTGTCATACCTTTTATCTGAGAAGAGAGGAGAAGGATGTGTGGTCCTTACCCAGCCCTTGCTGACCTTTCCCGCAGCTCTTTTGCCTCCTATATCCAAAACTCCATCTAAACCGTCTCGGTTTTCATTTTAATGGTTTCCTGTCCCTTTTACATAATTGAGAGCCTTTAGGAAAAAAAAGTATCAAAAACACGGTGAATAATTTAGTTCCAAGTATTTTATGGTATATAAAATATGCTTCTATAATGTAGGGCTATTTTGGAATGCTTATTAACATTTTATATAGCGTACAATGTAGGAAAGTAATGGTCTGATTATTTATGTGGCAAGATGTCCCTAAAAATTTTCATATCCATGCTGACTATTTTAATAAGGTACTAAAAAATACTATAATCCTCTGACGCTAATGCTTGTCTTGGTGACAGTCCTCAATTATATCCGTAGTGCAGTTTGCTTTAACATCTCCATTAAATCTATTTTTTAAGGTTTTAAGCGAGTAATCTTCATGCAATTAAACGGCAACATTAAATTATATATGAATTTTAATATACAGTAGATACTAGTCTACATGCTAATACCTCAGGAAAGTGTATTTATCCAATGAAATGGGTAAATTCAGGGTTGGGCCCATTTTCAGCATGTGCTGTATTCAGGGCATTGCCATTAGACACGGTATCAGATAATATAAGTATATAAAAAGAGGCTTTTTTCGCCAGCCTGGCCTGCTGGTCACATCGCATGACGAAAAGATCCCAAGAATTTTTTTGGAAAAGTCTGTCTTCAAGCATTTTCAACAAGTTGGAAGTTATGTTGGGATGTAAATCCTTCTTCAGCCAGCAATGGGTATTTTTGTTTGTTTGATTCATCGCTGGATAAGCCCCTTCCTTCTGCCCAGAGGAGATAAATGCAGATGTTGGGAAGTCTGAACATATCAACCATGAGAAAAGCCACCTGTTAGACTGCAGGAATAAGTTTAACGTTGCCCTTATGAATGCAGAAAGGTAGTTTTTGGGGAAGTGGGTCTGTTTGACAGTAAGCACATGAACAAATAAATGAAATAAAGCCAGTAGAACCCTTCCTGAAATGTCACAGGTACTGGTAGGTGGCAATGAAATGGCTTTGAAATGTTCTGAAAATCATTCCTTTAAGTTCCAGCTTTAAACAGTTAAGTGAGGGAAACATTTTTTAAATTATTATCGTGAGGGGAAAGAAAAAAAAGCTACTAAATAGTGCTGAGAAATGAAAGAGGCACAAGGGCAGTTTTCAGTGATCAGTCTGCAAATCTAAGACAAAAGATGAGCTTAACAAATTCCCAAATATCAGTGAAAACTGACCAGTTTTATATTACTGGTGAAGGCAAAGTAAATTAAGCGCCTGAATTAGCTTTGAAAGGGGTCTCAGTTTGCACGGTCAGAATGAGTCGTCTGTCAAAAAAGGGAATTGCAAAGTTTTTGATTGGCTTTTTCCATTTTCCCTTGGACATTTCCCTCCTGGTGGGCAGGACTTGGCAGGATTTATTTCAAGTTTAGGAAAGAGATGGACTTACAGCAAGGAGCCAGGGCACTGTGACGAATAAAATAGAATGAAAGAATAAAAGAATGAAAACCAGGCTCCTCTTTTTGTAGCCCTAAACTGTCACTTTCTGGGTGTTTTCTGTTGCCAAGCTGCGTTCCATTAACTGCTGATCGGTGCCATGCACCCATTAGAAAGGAAAAAGCACAAGTCTAGTTCCTACAAAAACTAATTTTGCGCATGGATAATTACCACCCGACTGGATTTACTCTCCTTAGCCCAATTAGTCGGCCTGCATGGAAAAAAATAAAAATCAAAGACTGTCTCACAGCTTCCTTGGCCGTATATAAGCAAGTTGAATGAACTGCAGACAGGGGTTTTAGTGCCTGATTCCAGTAACTTTGAAAACCTAATGAGCTTGCATCTGTACCACCTGCACGCTTAAGCACTTGTCCCTTACACGAATTATTTTTGTCTTCAAAGTCCAATTAGGTAACACATTGTCATGCGGGAGTGCTATTTCTGCATAAGCTGAATTTTAAGCAAGATTTTATTAACTGATGATTTTGAGGAGACCTTCCCACACTTCTGGGGATGTTTAATACTGAACTGGCTAGTTGAGGATTGCACAGTGAATCTTCCCTTATTTTTTTTCCTCTTTAGGCTATTATGCTGTATGTAGTTATATCATAGTTTGCACTGGTTTTTTTGATAAAAATCTGATCCTGAATTGACTAAGAGTGCGCCTATTATAAACAAATGCATAATTTCATTTGTGGTGGTAAGAGTGTGAGGCGAGCTCATAACACTGGCCATTAGGAAAACAAAGCATCATTTCAGCAAGTATTTAAATGAGAAAAGCAGAAGAAGAAATATTAAATTTTATCTGGTTTAAAAAAGGTTAAAGGCAGGAAAAGGAGATAGTGTGATGTATTGGTTGGTGCAAATACAATAGATGTTACCCTTAGGATAAACAGCTGATTGAACGTGGGGCATGAAACCCGTCACAGCTGTTTGAGTCTGAACTGTAGCAAATAAATAAGAACTTCTCAGTAAGAACCCAGTTCCATGCTTGTAAATTTAGTAGATTTTGCAAGGAAATTTTTGCTTCATTTGGAAATACATGAACATCTTGGTGTGACTTACACATACACACAATAAATTACCAACAGTGGCCATTGCAGCAGATGGAGGGCTCCTGCAGGACTCCCTGGTTTGTGTCCTTTAGGATGGCTCTTCCTGTCATGATTCAAGGTATCGCTGGTGTTGGAGTAATTAAAGCACTGTCCTCTGATTTGTCAATTACTTCAAATCCTTCCCAGCAGAAGATTTAAAGTTATAACATTACTGGATGGGGTTTTATCTCTTGCTTTTCCTCTGGAGTAACACGCAAATGAGATCTGAACCTCCACAGATTACATGAAACACCTTAGCAAATGCCCACGGGATTTTGTGAGTGTAGACACCTTGGGTAAGGTGTAGCAGCCTACGTGCGTGTTTAATAGATTGTAGAAAAATGTCACGTTGGCTATGACTTCTGTGAACTTCACCTAAGAGTTTCCCCTCCTTTTCAAATAAAATGTTATGATTTCTGTAACTTTTCAGTAACTTAGCACAAATTCAGATTAACATCGCAGCCATCTGGAGATCCTCATTGTTTTTTCAGTGGTTTTAATATAATGTGTTTACATTGGAATATGCCTGTATGGATTTCTCTTGTCAATTAACATCCAAATGTCTGCTTTACTTCCTAGTAAATTTAGCTATTACAAAATTATTGGTGGTATTGTTCCTTTTATTCCAGCCACGATGTTGACTATAAACTATTATTTGAAATGCTTGGGGCGTATTTGGTGCGTTTGTTCAAGGTGTTTCTGAGACCCCTCTTTGTGGGCTTTAATTACATGCCCTAAACGCTAATGAGTGTTTTACCAGAAGGATTTACATAAATACCAGCAGCAGAAAGCTATCCTAGTGTGGCAATGCATGATGTCCTCTGGTGAAACACTAGAAAGCTTTAAATGTTTAAAAGTATCTGTCATTTTAAAACCAATATTTACAAGTGAATTAGATAGCATTAACCTGAACTCACTTAAGTCCCAGAATAAGCACTAAATAGCACAACTGTAGATTTCAGACTAAGGCAAGCACACAACTCCAGCAGGTAACGTCCACCCTGATACCTACTCTCTGGCTTCATAAAACATCTTGCATTTGTCATCTGTATTTTGGTTTCACTGGAACCCTCACAGTCTCAGCTTGCTACTCCATAAGGGGGCTTGATTGATTTTTATGCTAATCCGCAATGGAAGACGGCTGTTGTACCCACCCGCTTCAATAACGCTAATCCAGCTCATAAAAGTCTTGTAAACAGCCCGATAATTACGTTACAATTTAGAAGGATTTCATCTTGTAAGGTGCTTATAACCCTGAGATGCTCATGACTTTTTTTTCCCCTTTTTTCTTTTCCTTTTTCGTTTAACACCTTAGTGTTAGCGGGGATTTGTGACGCCCTAAATCTGATTTGTTCCCAAGAATGTTGTGTAGAGCAGCGTTTGTTCTTTTATTAAAAACTCATGGCCTTAGGGGACTGTTTATACAATATTATTACACCTTGTAGTCATAAGTCAATCCTAATCGCTTTCAAATGATGAATGGCAGGGGTCTTTTTTGGCATATCCAGAAAAAAGCATCATGCTACTAATGACCACTCTTTGTGTCTTTCAGACACGTGGGTCTATCTCCTGCATCATCCTTTTCACTCAGTCTAAATAAATACGCATTCACGTTAACTGCCAGGCACAATACTGAGCACAGAATTGGTTTCTTCATTTAATACATGCAACAGAATTAAATTAAACCTCCACATAAGCAGGGCAGACTTGAGTTATTAATCCTCCCGTGAGCAACTATAATTATTTTTGCCAGCGCTAATTTCATTTGCATATGTATTGTTAAATTGCAAATTGCAGTGAACCAAGAGGAGTTTGTGTGTGTTTGGCTGAATGAAGCACATTGACTGTGGTAGCTAAAGTGCTAATTTAAAGGGGGGGAGAAAAAGCAGCAACGCACTGACATAAAAAGGCAAATTAAGAACTTTGAGTGTTTCCTGATATCTCTGTTGTTTGCAAAAGGTTTCCTGGGAGAGGTTGTTGCCCGACACCCCATGAGCTGCTGATTTTGGTAGTAAAGATCAGAAATGAACACATTTCATGTTGGATGAACACAGCTCGGTGTAGGTGTTCAATAAAACCAGGAAAAATAATCATAAAGCGTTTGTGGTTTTATATTTTTTTCCCCCCATTCCCCCCTGAAGTTCAGCAATATCAGTGAAAAATTAATTATTTTCTGGAGAGGGCAGAGTAGTTAATATTAGTCTGCATAAAGACAGTGTTGGGGTTTCTTATTGCAGATTTAATAATCCTACTTATTTGACAAGTTTGAATAGCTGGCTGGAATCAGTAGAGGAGACACTGAAAATGCATTTTATGCAAAAATATTTGTAAATGCGAAGTAAATGGAGTAGTTCGGTTTTGTTTGCTTTGCTCTTGTGGTTCAGTGCACTAATGCAGGTTCACTACTGCCTCTGGGACTCAGGGTTCAAATATTGACCAAAATGCCCCCCAAAAGGGCTGGTTGGCATTACTGGTCAGGGTGTTATTGTACAGGGCGGTAAAAGGCTGTGATGAACTGATTTGTCTACCAAATCTCACTTTGTATTATGAGAATTAACAAATAATAGTCAAAACTGTTAATGGCAGCCCTGAAGCATGATCTGCTCCTTCACAAACTCCAGACAAATATCTGTGAGAGATATAAATGAACAGCAAGTGCCCGCCTTCAGCTGAGCCACATTTTACCAATTTATTTGCTGGTTCTGCTCAAGTGCCTTCTAGTGAAGAAAAGGTGGGAGAAGCTTCAGTGCAGTATGGCAGGAAAATACTCTTTCTTAGTTTTCAGCAATGCAATAATTAATTTTGTGGCATTTCTTTGTTTAGGTGAAGGCCAAGCGTTGATGAAAACCGTGAAACTGGGTTCTTCCCTGCACCAGGTGGGTAATGTTATCAGTTTGTGGCTACCAGTGTTGGAAGCTTATTGCAGTTCATTTTGGATGCTTAAGGGATCCTTAGGATTCCACTGAGAAAAGTCACAGGCTAAAGTTACAAATACACAGGGCAGTGTGCGTGTTAGCTTAAAACCAGAACTCCACAAGGCAAATTTAATTTTCATTTCAAGTAGTTCTATTAAAAGCGGCTGAAGAAAGGGTTTTCTGATTTTAAAGGAAATTAGTAGTGTATTTTTTTCTGGGAAGACTTTATTAGATTTTTGGTGTATCAAGGTACTGACCTGTCTTTTCATTCTTTTTCATGAGGGCCTTATTTTTAAAGCATTTAAGAATTTAACAGACTTTCAATTGCTGTTCTTCAGAATATGCACTTCGGAATTTATGGCACCAATTCAATTCTGGTGGTTCTTGATCATAAAATATTAGAAAAATGAAATCAATTTATCATAATGTTTACTAGATGTGCATTGCACTGTGCATGTATTTAGGTGTGCTGATCTTATTTTTTGTTTGCTGTTCAGTTGCAGATGGAAGATAAGTCTGGGAGGACTTTGCCTCCCATTGTGCGTGCTCGCTTTTGGCTGTTAAAATTGTCGCTGTCAGTTGCACGGTTTGAGGCTGTTGGATGAGGCAACACAGGCTTTGAATTTTCCTTATGTGATGGTACAAGAAGCAATTTGCACAATTTTTTGCTGGGATTTACCCAGACAATTACAGTGCCAGATGATGCAGGGGCAGCTCAAGGAGGAGGCTGGTTGGCCACTGTCTGGTTGCCTTTGCCTGGCAGCAGGGCCAGGTGTACCACAGATAATTGGGGTTTGTTTCATTTCCCCTGCTCTGCCTAGAAGAAATAACCAGTAATAATGATAAACTGACTTCCTCCCTTGCTCCTGTTCTGTTCACGAACACGTGTGTCTGAGCTCACGTTCCTGGCAGGGAGATATTTGCGATGCAGAGCTGGCTGGGTCCTTGAAGGACTTACAGTCTCAGAAGTGTGAGGATTTGAAGGGCTTTTTCCTCCCTTTTGATGCCCCCTCAGACTCCTATGGAAGCCTCTTCAGTTTTTCCTGATGATCTTTATCTTTGCCAATCAATTTCAGCACTTGGCTGGGTTTGCTTGGCTCAAGGACCACCTGGAGTGGTTCTGAGGAGGAAAAATTGTTGTGTGCTGAGATAGGGCTGGGGTTTGCTATTGCACCGCTGCTCACAAAACCTCTGCGAAGCACCCATTTAGCACTGAGACACTTTGACCTTAAAATTATGAAAATATGCCTGTTAATATGGGAGAAGTTGCCAAGAAATAGGGAGCAGGCCTAGGAAGCAGCAATATCTCAAAGCCACAGCTGAGGGTTTCGCAAAGCTTTTCTTTTGCTCAACAGACAGAGTGAAATAAATTGGTTTTATTAATGGAAATCTGTTATTTTTCAATAAGAGAGCTCAGAAGGCAGAGGACAAGAAAAAGGAATGGTCAACATAGTTTCTTAACACACAGCATTCTAAACTCATTCCTTTTTACAAATACCAAGATGAAGTCATGTTTAGTGTTGCTGAAACTGAGTCAGAAATAGGTTTCATCCTTGAAGAGCTTCAGTCCTGTACTCGGAAATGACCCCCCTGTTTTGTGTTCAAATCTGAGCTCTTCTCTGCTGTACAACTTTATACATTTAATATTGAACTCTTAATTTTCCAAGTTATTTCTGAGCAGTGTCTACCTGGTTTTTTTTTCAATTCATTTAGTTGGCTTTCCTTGGATTACTGAAAACATTGAACTTATATGTGGTGTTTCTCTCTCTCTCTCAAAAAAAAGGTTGCAAGTGAGAAAAGAATACAATTTCATTTTTAATGCAAAGGATATAAAGGAAAGAAATCCTGGTGCTCCCTTGTCATATTTGTACTTTCTGTAAACCACTGTGTATCATAGTGACCTTGGGCTAGAACAGGAAATGCAAAGCGATTGTTAACAATGTGGGCATCAGTGTAATCTTTCATCAAGAACTAGAAAAGAAGGAAAATAAAGAGCTTGGCTTGGTAAGGTTTTATAACTGGATATTTCAGGACAGTAGCTCTACAGATAAAGAGTTAGAAGGGACATCTTGGGAGTGATTTTACTGTAAAGCATGGAAAATGTAAAATTACGCCTGTCAAGTGTCAGCTGTATGTGTACGTACATCTACCGTCTGTCTTAAGCTGTGAGATCTGGGGTTTGCCCTTCTGATAGCATTTTACTCGGAAAATATCTGAAAGGCCTCAGCTTTTTCACCCCTATAGGTAAGGATTACAAATATGTGAAAAAGGAAGTCACAAACTTCACTAAAGTTCATTTAAACTTGTGCATGGAATTGCCTTGTGGTTTGTGTTGTGTGATGAGTAGTGAAATGTAAAAACAGATACAGAGAGGATACAAGAAAGTTTCCAAAATTTTGAATTCTTTTTAAGAAGTACCAAAGTGGAGACAACTTGCAGAGGGGTGGGAAAGGCACACTCATCCTGGGAAGAAACATTTTAGACAAGGAACAGGATACGGCTGCTGGAGATGCTGGTGTTGGGAACATGGGACCAGATTTAACTGGTTAGACTGGAGCATTGGACCTCTGAGGCCCAGTGGCCAGCAGCCGTGTCTGGGATGCAGGGGAGCATCTGGTGGTGCTTCAAGTGTCGTCTCCCAGCCTCCAGCCATTCGGTTCTCAATTTGTGTGGAATGAGGATTTCAGGCTTCTTCTTAACAATTTAAGAGTTTCCAACAGTGATTTCCTCTGGCTCAGTCAGCAGCTTCGCTGCAGCCTGCTTGGGAGGAGGAGGAGGGCAAAGGATTGCCATTAAAAATATATTGGATTGCAAGAAGGCATGAGAGTTGTCATGAGGACATGGCAGTTGACGAAAAGCTGCGGCGATGAGCAGAATCCCCTCAGGCTCCATCGCTCCTAAGGTGCCAGCTGATGATGGCATCCATCAGGGCCTTGAAGGGCTTAAGGAGCCGGAATGGGCAATAGCTGTCCTTGCTCCGCTTCCTCACATCTCAGATTAGCTCTGCTCTGCACATCACACCTTTTCTGCTATTCTTCTCTTTTTTTGTGGATAAGTACAGTGGTGTGCTCACCTCCTCTAGCATTAACTCTGTGAGAAAGCAAGCAAATGGGCCAGGAATTGGGTCAGGTGCAGCAGAGCAACTTTGATTTTTCTGTCTTTTTTTTCCTCCCTTTTTCTGTGCAAGGAGATAGAATACAAATGAAAACTAAGACTTGCAGGTGCCTGGAAGATGGGTTTGACCTTGGTATGCCAGAGTAACCGTAACTGTGATATTTTATATGTAAGTTAGCAAAAATATTGCAGTACAGACGTCTGTCCTAATTGGCGATCTGGTTGGTGACATAGGAAGCTTGTATAGAGAATCAGGTTTAGGTGGTCCAAAGTGAAACTCTGCTACAAATATAGTGGGACAGAGAGATTTGTGTGTGTTTTCTACCTTAAAAAACATGTATTGTTTTCTCAGACTGCCTCCACCTGTTTCCACAGTGGGAGAAATACAAGAGGAGGAAGCCCTGGGAAAGTCTCTTTCCAATATTAGAGATCACTCCTGTCCCTGCCTTGAATTGGACAGAAAAAACCCTGGTGGCCCTCCTGGTCCAGGGCTATGCAGAAATCCGTGGAGATTGGGGTTGTTTCCTGTGGAAATTCCCCTCCCATGGGACCTCTGGCACTCCCAGCCCAACTCCATCCAATGGCCACTTTCCTACAGTTATTGTTCCCACTTGGATTTATCTTCAGCTCTGTGTTCAGTACAAATATCCAATAATTACTCCTTTTCCCTGCAGAATCGGCAGATGGGAACAGCTCAGCCCTGGCATGAGGAGCATCTGGAGTCTTCCTCTGGGTAGATCAGGAACGCAAGGACTTCAAGCCATGGCTAAATAACCAAATCTGCTGCTTCACAACAGGGCTCACAGTAGTGTTTGAAATAATCATCGTGGGTATTTGTTTTGGTGTCAGAACGATGGTAGGTAACTTTCTGAATGCTTTGTTTTAGCTCTGGCAAGGCAAAGTAATTTTTCACTGGACGTTTTCTGCACAAATGGCGTTATGGTAATTCCCTTGTACGCTCCAAGATGACAATAATGCTGTCATATCTCCAAGACGTGTTTTATAACAATATTCTTCTCAGAATCTCAGACATGAAATGAAGTCGGACAGTAATGCTGATTTTAAACCTCTGTTTCCTCTCACTATCAGAAATGATTCATTTTTCATTCAGGAGGTACAGCACCAACAGCTTTATTCAGAGAGCTCAGCTGCCTTTATCAGGGCTGCTTGTACTGTATGTCAGGTATCTCTTCCATGTTAGTTCTGGGGGCAAGAATAATACTTGCTAATTTTTTGATGTTACAAGACCAGATACCGAATAAGATCATGTGCCCGATTTTGATCATGCTCCTTTATTCCTCTCCAATAAATCCAATCAAATCCAGCACACAGGGAGCTGGAAAGGCCCTTGGTTTTCCAGTTTGTAATCCCACATCCTATTTTCTTCTGTTGGATTTCTAAGCAGGAAGATGTGTTCTAGGTACATGTATTTTTTGGGGTAGAATCCTGAAATATGAGATAAATGCATTGAATGTGTATAGGCTTTGGATATATGGTCAACCAGCTGGATGTGCTGTGCATGACTCTATTTTGAAGTTTTGGTAAAGAATGCAAATTTCTTTGGAAATGACTGGATTTAAGTGCAGTTGCGTTGCTAGTATGTGGATAGAGCACACGTTTTTCTCCTAGGATGCTACTTCAGCTCATGCCTAAACCCACAGGCTTCTCTGGACATGATACGAACATTTTTAGCTAAGAATATATTTAAGCACATCTTTAAGTGTATTGTTTGAATCTGGGCCTTGAAGGCTAGCACTTTTAAAGGGGAAAAGTACTGAGACTTATTCTAGGAGAAAAGCATTAAAAATAGAAGTGTATGTTGAATATCAGAGTTGTGTTGTTTGAAACCACAAAGATTCAGACTTGGAACTGCTCTGTGGACAGTAGAAAGTCAAAATGCTGTGTTTGAAGAGGTTTCAATTATAGCTTTATCCAGTTAATTTGCTCAAAGCAAAAGGTTTAAAGTCTAGAGAAGCCCTGCTACTTAATTAAATACCTCCCTTCTATATTTCTGCCCATAAAGTGAATTTAAAATTAAACTAAAAAGAATCTTATTCTTGTTCCAGAGCTCTAAATGGTTTCTAGAGCGTCTGTCTTTGAAGTATGGTGACACTGGGGAACCTATTAAAATACAATTAACCCATCTGTTTGAATGGCTCGAACACAGACATGCTTTGGGTCTCAAATAGGCTTGGATGGGCGTAGCTGGTGATTTTAAGGAGAAGGGGGAGAGGAAAGTTGGACAAAAGAGAATAAATTAAAACAATATTGTGCATTAAGCTCTTATTTAATTTCAGGTGCTTAGATGTTTATACCTGTTGGTCGTGGGCACTTGGATGAGTTTTCCCTGTGTGTTCAGCTGCACCTGAGCAAATATTCACTAATCTTGCCTCAGTGTCTGGCTGTAAAACACATGGGCATTGCACATTTAATACCTGAAAGCTGTTTGCTCTCAGGCTGCTCTGAGGAAGTCTCGGAGCTCTCCACTCTTTTCTTCACACAAAAATGTTTTCACAGATAAGTCAATATAAATCCTGAACTGCCTGTGAGCAGCTCCGCAATAAGCACTGTTGGTAAGCAGCCACGTGAAGAGGCCCCCCGTTTCCCAAAATGAAATGAATAGCCAACTTTTCCTGACAGAATAGCCAGCCTTTCATTCCAAGAAGCAGAAAACATAATTTAAAGCATTTTTCATCTGCATTTGTTTGTTTTGTTAAGGCATTTATTGACAAAGTTTTATATAAACACTTAAATCTCAGTCCTGTATACAATTACACACACATTTACATGTGAAAAGGGAATGCGGCTGAGGACAGGAATAAAGATTATCACAAAGAAAAAGGCTTGTTCTCAAAAACCCGTGTGAAGCCCTATCCGTGCCGTCTGAAGAGGGATCAGGAGACTCTCACCATTAATAACCCGCTCTTGTGCAAACTCTCCACCACAGCTGCAGTGCAAAAACAGCCTTAAACTACTCCTAAACTCCACAGCCATAACTCGGCTGAAGTGTGTGGGGATGGAGAGCCCTGGTTTTCTTGACAGGAAGCTGTGGTCGATCACACCTCTTTTAATTACTTCATGATAAAAGGAAAGTTATTTTAAAGTAAGAAAAACTTTTTCTCAAGCTGAAAACTTTCTCCTAAGGTCTAGTTCATGGCTTGAATAAACGGTGTCTCATGTGTACATACTGCATGAGAGAAGATGGGAATGGTTTTGCACTGGAAATCAGCTGAGATTTGATATCAAATTTATATACTCTGTTGTCTCCAGTTTGCTTTCAGGACATGCCATACATAATGGCCAGATTTAGAAGATCACTGGAAGTAGAAAAAGACATCTGAAATTAACAACTGTTAAAGGTAAAATTGCATTAAATATAATAGCAAACAAAGGCACTTGCCAGGAAAAGGAGATCCCTGATCCAGGGACTGAGTCTCTTCTAAAGAGATGGAAAACAAACAGCTAACAAGAGTCAAATGTTTTCAGGTTTTATTCTTCAATGACAGATGTATTTGTGCATGTTTAATTTTGGACTTGAAGTAAAACTTACATAAGCTTTTCCAATTTTTACAGGAATCAGCTTCTGAAGCAAAAATAGACCCAATGATTTTATGCCATTTTAATTAACATCGGTTTTTTCCTCTACAATGTGTGATGGGCTATGAAGTGTCTGTTGTCCATGCTAAGCTACCTTCCTTATTTTTTTAAACAGAGGTGTAATTGAAAGCAAAAGCCTGTCTCTTCTTGACAGGACAATGTAAGCCAAGAGCAATTTGAATTTAACTGACATACAGATCGCACCTATACCCAGCTGCCACCTTATACACTATTTTTTCTCCATTTGCTTCTGAGGAAGGCAAAGACAGAGTGGGTGCTGCTTCGGTTTTGTTGCTGTTTAGCTCGGAGCAGGCTCTGGTTCCTCCAGGTTAAATATTCATCTCTCAAAGCAGAAAAACCACATTTTTCTTAACCTATAGAATTTAATATTGAGTTAGAGATAGAGTATCATCTCTCTAGTGCTGTAGACGTGGCAGCATGACCCCAGACAGGAATTTTGGCATGCCCTGGTGGAAGTCCTCTGGTGGATGCCCATGTTCAGTCCCGTACGCGTGGTGTCTTGGTCAGCTTCCCTCTGTGCAGTGGCATCCTCCTCTTCAGCACAAATTGGTCAGTTTTAGCCCAAAATGTTGGGATTTCCAAGGGCCAACCTGGGAAAAGAGCTGGGTTGTGGCACAACCTAAATGTGAGGATGGGGAGAGCAGATCTGCCAGGGTTTGTAAATATTTCCCTGCGATACTTGGGTGCTGGTGGCCAAATTTCCATTTCTGGTTGTGCCGCACAGAGAAAGTGCACAATGTTTTCATGGCAGCAGCGAAGGAAACAAGCAAAACTTTTTATTTCTAAACTGAGGAAATAAAATCTGCAAACCCTGAAAGTGCTCTGTACACTCAAAAAAATCCAGGATGCTGTTTATATTTTTCTTCTTATTGCTGCACTTTAAGAAGCAATAATTTCACAAGTCCAAACCGATGGTGAGTAGATTAAGGGATTTCCTACCACCTGTTGAGCTATTAGAAACAGCAGATGTTAGGTAATTCTGGACATACAATTCTAGATTGGAATTTATAATTCTTCATTTATTTGCACATTTCATTTGAGAAATGAAATAAATGTGATTCCTAATGATCTAAGTCATTACAGAGCAAAAGAATGCTTTAAAAAATCTGCTGCCCCAAGGTTATATCTTCTTAATTGTAAATATAAAATAATTTCTCTGACAACGAAATACTGTTCAGTAATTACAATGGCCCAAGAGAACATACTGCTGTCAAGTCCCAAGCTGTAAACCAGCTCCAATCTTTTTTAATAGCACAGAAATACTTCATTCAGAAATAGAAAAGCCCAGTACCCCAAGGTAGTCTAATTTTATATCCCAGAAAACAGAATTCTTTCCTTTTTGTTTTTTTTTTTTTCTTCTTGTGTATGCAAATCGCATTTTTATTACAGCAAAGAGAAATGTGGAATTTTATTCTTTTTCCTTTTAGCTCATTGGAAGCACAGTTGATGTAATTGGACAATTGATGTAATTGCATATGCAATTGGAGTAATTGCACATGCAGATAAGCGATTATTCTCACAGTTATAAACCCACGAGTGGTTACAAAGCATTGCTATGTTGCTTAGGCACATAATTGCATGTGTGTTTTGCACCTAGGTTTTTTTTATGCAGCATCCTACCTACTTATTTACTTCATAACACCACTGTTACCTAAATATGAAATATTCTTTACAAAGCAAGCAATAACCATAATAGGTCCACCATAACACTTGGGGCTGTGAATGCATAATTTCTAAACCGTGGCTCGCTTTGCTTTATGGGGAGTGAAATAAACACTTACTAAAGATAAAACCTCATTTAAATGCCTGTTGCTTTGCAGCAATCGGCAACATCCCAAATGCTTTGCCAGTTCCTGAGGCCCTGTAAGGGGAATGTGACAAGCAATTATTTAATATATTTTTATTTTAAACCTGTTGTGGCTAACGAGGAAATTTTAAGTGTAATAACTTCTTCTCGCACTCTTCACGTTTTCAGTGTTCTTGGCATCAAAAGCTATGGTCTGTGGCCAGGTAAAATCCTCGCTCATGTGGATGAGGCAACATATGCCACCATATATTGCAGCCAGAATACTTTGCTGTTCTGTTTGCAAGCTGCTGGAGTTCAGGACAGAGCTTTGCACGCTGAGGTAATTTCTTGTCGTTAAATAATACCTTTTTTAACTGGCTTTCTCTCCCTTTTTTTACCCTGCTGACTGCAGCAGAAGGCATTAGCAGCGCGTTTCAGTGGTGTCCAGACCAAGGGAAAATGGGCCAAGTACATTGAATTTATTACCTTTACTGGTAATTACCTTTGCCGTTCTAGAGTGGGAGCCCTCATAAGCCCCATATCAGCAAATAAAGGAGGCTCTTTGAATTTACGAGGCTAATAAAACCTCAGATCAGAATATCATTGTTAGTAAAATCCAGTGGCACTATAGGAATAAAATAAAAATGCAGTGACAGCCAGGCAGGTTGGGTTTTCCATGGAGAATGAGAGCTCTCCTCTGAAGACCAGAAATGTGTGGGTTTATGGGCCAGAATTACAGACAGTGCTGTGTGTTTGTTTAATATTGGGTTAATTGGATAATTGTTTTTTTTAAATTCAGTTGCATATTATTCTCATGGATAAATCACTAAAGTGTCAGAACTGAAGCTTTTGCTGAAGACAGTTTTCATCTCTCTTTTTTACTGCTATTGACTTCAGAAATGTTGCTCGAGGATGCTGTGTGTGCGTCAGTTTGGGTATGTTTTAATAGACATTTAGTTTGATTATTATTATTTTATTAAAAGCATACAAAAATTTACCAAAGCTGGCATTCACAGTGCGAGGTCAGATTTCACCGAGGGCTCTGGTTGGCTGGAGTGGATGAGGAGTCTGTCACCAGAACTTGTTTTCTCTTCCTCCTTAGTTTAGAGCTGAATTCCTTTGAAACCAGTACGTCTTTAGTGGTGGGCTGGCATTGCTCATACTATTTCATAGCAGGAACCAGAGGGAATGAGATCTTAGGAATTCAGATTACCTGGCCAAATTTTGGTGAAATCTTGATTTATCATTTAATGACATTCATTTCTTATTGCAGAGGAGACATTTCTGGTTTTAATGGTGATTATTTTGCTCTGAAATCTGTGAAGTTTTTTCCATCTTTGGCTACAGCAGTCCACTTATTTTCTCTGCAAAGATGTTACCAAGATTTATACAACCTTCAAATACCATCTTCTTGTCTTAGCTATAAATCCAGTCGAAGGGGTGCTTTCCACCCTGGGTGCTAAATCTGGCTATTGATCCTCGGGTTTTCTGTGCAAATTCTCATTATTAATATATGAAGTGTTTAAAATAAAATATAACTGAAAGAAGACACATACCCCACTCTGCAACACCCACACTTTCCTTTGACCATAAACAGCAAAGTGTAGAAACACCAATTTTCTTATTTATGGGGCTGGTAAGTATAAAGATTGAGCCCTTCTAAAAGCCTTTTTAGGATAAAAGAATTTAAAGCACCCCGTGGGCCAGAGGAAGAGTAATTTAAAATCGATAAGCCAGATTCTCAGCCGCACGGATCAATATAGATCTAGTGAAGTGTACAGGATATGCTTATTTATATAATCAGATAAACATCTGGTCCTATATGTATTTAAGCTAGAGGGATACCTAAGATACAAAAATACCTCATTTCCAACAGTATTCTGGGTAAATGAAAGAAGGAGAAAAACATACTTTCCTATTATTCTACCTATGGCACAATAAATTAATCTTTTGGTGTAAGACATCATTTTTATTCTGGTGATGCTGTGCTTGCGCTGTATCCTGAGGAGCTCTGTGATTGACCCAGGGAAGACGTGAGCTACATGTTCCTGCTTCCAGCTCCATCTTCCTAATCATTAGCTGAAAATTGTAGTGGCTCTTTTGGAACAGTAAAAAAGGAATTTTAGCTGTCAAATGCTGTGCTTCCTCATAAATTCCTCTACATACAGGGGGTATCAGTATAAAAAAAAAGTTATTGATTCTTGCTTTGGAAATGCGTTAGTGCCTAGACACTGCCAGAGCCTGGATTATTTAGGGGGCAAATAAGCCTGGAAATGACCTGTTTCAAGTGAAGAACTCCAGCACTGGGCTTCAGCAATGCTCTGCAGATACCTGGGGAAAGGAAGGGTTGAGGCACATCCCATTTGGAAGGAAGAAGTTGGCTTCTCTGGAGATGAGGGACTGTGCTGAACCCAGGTGCTCAGTCATGCTCTGCACACCATGTAAATCCAGCATCACTCTGTACATGAGCTCTGTAGATTCATACCAGGCAATACCAGCCACAGCATCCAATCCCAAAATCATTGCAACCTCATTGAGTCCTCCTGACTTCAGCCAGCAGGGGTGGACCACCAGGTGGTCAGGAGGCCACAGCTCCAGCTGGACACCATTGCTGGACACCATTGCTGCCCACCTCCTTCCTCCACAGCACATCCAGCTGAGGAGCCAGCACTGGAAATATCCCTGTTTTCATATCATCTTTGCCTTGGCCTTCTTACATTTCAAATCCATGCAAATGCAGTGGCTGGGATCTTTGAGCCACACAAGGAATAAATAAGTGCTTGGGTAAATCAGAATTTTTGAATGGAAGTGGAATCTACAGAGTTGCACGTCCTTCAGTGAGACGATGCTGGATTATTGACACCTCTGTGTTGGGCAGAGGGAACACTTGAGGGTGAACTGGGAGAGTGGTCAGGACATTGCTTTGATATTCCACACAAAGCACGTCATCTGTCTCTATTTGTCCTTTCAAAATGTGCCTGCAGGAAGAATGTCGTTTAAGAATACCTTTATTTGAAAGTTCTTACTCTGTTTAACCTTCATATGCAGGTGCTACAGTATTTCATTGAACAAACACTCATGTTAGATTGGAACTTGATCTTTAGATAACATTTGTAACTTGATAGGAAGAACCTCTGGCTTGTTTGGTTCTACTGAGAGAGAAAGAATTACCTTCATTTATCAAATTTGTGTACAATTTTAGGGTTAGTTCTTCAGCTGACATAATCCAATGTCACCACAGAATTATGAACAGAACTGCTCCAGTGTACAATGGTGTCGGATTTTGTGGAGGAATTCTGATGCAAGGAAAGGCTTCACAGTTCCCTTGTTTTCTTTAGTTTAATTCTTAATTCCAATAGAAACCCAGAAAAACGTGTGTGTTTCTTTGGTTTATGTTTATTCCCACAGCACTGCAGATTAAGAGCTTTCACTGCTCTCCCATTGCTCGTCCGCTGACTGAAAATGTGGTGCCATTCAACCAGACTCGGGTCATCCTCGCGTACCCGACTGGGCAGCTGAGCAAGTGCTTGCTGATTCACGTCCACAGCTACCTGAGTCAAGGAGGTGCAATATGATGTTTGCATGGAAAGCTGTATTATTTTCCTCCTTAATACTACTTCAATTTTCCTGGATTCTGAAAAAAAAATTACAGTCTTACAATGCTTGGTGAGAGCTGCAGAGGTGAGTTCACGGTGCATGGGATGTTTATCCTGCAGCACACGGTTGGCGATGCAATCTTGCCGTTATATCACCTCACAGCACGTTCCACCTCATACTGAGTTTACAGCTGATTTTGTCTGTGTGACTTCATGGTAAAGCACCTTTCATAGCCTATTGATCTTGTTTTGACCCACAGTTTTATTTAGGCAATGCGGCCACTCAAAACAGTCCTTACGACTGTCAATGTAAAGATGATTATTTGCTGTCGTCTTTCCTATTTCCTAGCATAGGTCTAACTATTTTTTTGGGAATGTATGTTTAATCCCTACTGTGGTATATATATCATATGCTATGAGTTTGCTGAAATCCTCTGTTTAACTTATATGTCCTAATACCTAGAAGCCAAACCTTTGTATATACACCCTTTAAAAAAGAAGAAAACTGGGAAGGATTTTGGTACTTTTTCTTTTTTTTTTTTACCTAAAAGGCTGAATTAGTTTCAAGTCTTTGTAGTGTTCAGAGCTTGGCCCAGGAACTTACGCAAACGTAATTCAAAATGCAGCATCATGGGCTGTTGAGCTGCATATTCCCCCTAGAAATGTGTGGGGCTGGGCTGCTCTTCCTCATGCCATGAACACTGCTGGATTCTGGAAGGACACCCCTAAAATAATTCATGCTGACTGCAACATCACTGCTCCAAAGTTGCATGAGAGAAAAAAAAGGGCATCACAATGAAAAGATGTAGAGAAGCATTATGGATGTTTAAGGTCTTAAGGTGGCAAGATGAGAAAACGTAAGCTGGTGACAACAAGCCTTTAAAGTATGCAGAGTTGAAGCTGGTAGTTTTAGCCACAGTGCAGCATAATGTAAATTATACTGTTCAAAATACACAGTTATGTTTATAACACATATGGAAAAAATAGATGTTTTGCAATAAGCACCGTTTTTTAAAGAGGAGGGTAATTACAGTCCTTAGCTGTTCACAATACGGAGCTCTTTCCGTGCCGTTATTCCTCGGGTGGTACTACAGCTCCTGGGGTGACCGGGAGGACTGGCTCCTTTCAGAGCCTGAGCTGATGCTACAGGAAGATCTATTTGCAAAAACCAACCCAAGCCTTGTATTAAAACAAAACCCCCATATGGTGGCAGCCTTTTGAAAGATATGGGAAAAAACACCTTCCATTTAATGTTTGTTTTGATAGTCAGAAGGAAACATCATACGTTACGTGGAATGGCTCCTTTTGCTTTGATGGGGAAAAGTGGTCATCTGTAGCACCCTTCAACAGGAACTTGTGAGAGAGCAATGCTTCCTAATGCTTACAAGATTATTGCAATTCTAGACCTTATTTCAATAAAGGGCTATTTGTAGTTATTTCATCACTTCTCAAGTGCTTTAAATAGTCTCAGATTAATAAATACAGTTCCCATTTTAATTATCAGTGTTGTGAATGCCTCAGCGTAGGCTACATGGTGGCTGTTGGAAGAGTTTGTTCCTCTTCTATAAGGCATTTCTGCTTACATTCACTCAACTTTAAAATTCGGTGTTCAGTAGAGTCCTCCTTGTTTCCAGACACCTAAACCGGGAGCAAAGCTGAACCTGGGGAAGAAGGGAGGGGTGGGGGAAGGTGCTCACTTGAAGATCTGGTGGTATCTCTCAGTATTCCACTCCGATTTTAATGGTAACAGGTTAAATTGCTTTGTTTTTCCCCAGGTTGAGTCTGTTCTTTGCCTGTGACCATAAGTGACGAGTGAACCCTCTCTGTCCTTTGTCTGGAGTCACGAGCTCTTTGCTGTATTTTCTTCTCCTCATCTCAACCAGGGGTAAAAGAGCCCCCTGGGCTTCAACCACGCCAGGCATCTCCTCTTCTTTCTGCTGGGACTGGAAGCAGGGAGCCGTGAAACAAGGCAAGGAACAGAGAAAAACCATTTGCCAAAGATTCAAGTTCTGTAAATCAGGGCCATGAACTGTAGAGCACACCAGGAAAATTGGGGCTAATTCCTTTAACTGCCCATTAAACGTACTTGTTCCTACTTAGAGTATCTGATTACTGAAGAAAAGCTGTTTTTTTGGGAAGGCTCTGACATCACTCAGTGTTTTGGCTGTTTCTAGGTGACCAGTTAGGCAACACCACTTTCAGTTTCCTCTGAGGTGACTCAGACTTTTTTCTTTTCCCTTTGTTTACCAGGTGATGCCCGCCACACTCAGCTCAGACAAGCAGAGACTTGTAAAGGCAGGAGCAGACCCGGTGTCCTAGCAGACTGACACATTTTGTCTTTGAGGTGTCATAAGGAACAGCAGCCTCTCTGTATGGTGACATCCAAGAAAAAGGCAGATTTCTGATGAAAACGAGTTTAGAGTTGTGGTGGTTAGGCAGCCTTTTGTGTCTCTTATTGCTCAGAGTAGGACTACTGTACTGTCCTGAAATGACCTGTTCTTGCAATACTTTGTCCCCAAGGAATAATAAAGAAGGAGAGAGAGTGTAACAGAGCCAGTGATAAACACAGTCGAGAAGCACTGATGGTATCTGCGGTATCGGCTCCTGTTTTCAAGCCTCCTTATCCTGCAGCTCAGCTCCCAGCCTTGCACCCTGTTTGCTGCAGGAGGTAGGAGCAGTTTTCCCAGCAGCATCTGGTATCACAGCAATTTTTCCCTTATGGACTCCCTACCCATTTAGTATTTCCTCTGTTGGACCCCTCAGCCCTCCCTGAGCACAGGGTACCCCCTTGGCCGTGGTAAGGAAGATGTTTTCTTTGTGAGCTCTCCCGACTTTCCTCATGCAAATGTGATGGCTCTATTGTGATTAACGGCTCGGTGAGTTACAGCCTGCTTATTGTTTTAGAAATAAAGATATTAGTATGCAAATGACTCTGGAAGGTGTTTCTTCTCATTAGAGAATGGAGATCGTTTGATAAAGGATGCAGTGTGCTTCATCTGTAAAAAAAAGGCTGAGCAAATTTGTCTTGTCTCAGCAGCACTAACAACAAGAGCGACTGGATAATGCAGCAAGGAAAGCATAGGAGACAAATGGTTTATGACACTTGGGTTACCTTTACTGTGCAAGGTGGGCGTGAAATTTTTTATGGTGAGACAAAAAAGATGATGGGCAATTAACTAGAAACTCATGCAGCAGGTTTATCATATGCTCAGCTCATCCATCTGTGTCTCAGTCTCCGGCAGACTCATGAGTTTCATCAAGAAAACCATTTTCAAACCAGCAGACCAAAACAGATCGTTTTCGACTCCAAGCTCCATTGAGGCTTTGCAGTACTTTTACCTTATGTTTACAATTTATGGAGGCAATGTATACATGGAGCAGAAAAGAGAGGCCCAAACATTCTTCCCCTTGCAGGATACGTGTTTTAAAATATTCCTTATTCTGGGACCACTTCTGCAAATACCGTATTCAGATTAATTCTGTTAAATCCTTTGGGCCGAGGTGGTAAATGTGGTATGCAACTGCTTTTAAATTCCAACTTCTCTCCTCTGATGTCTCTGGTAGAATAGGTTCAGGGAATCAGGAGAGGAGGGGTGAGCTGGTGGGTAAAGCACCGCATTGGTATGCAGAATTGGTGTTCGGTTTGGGCTCCTGCTGCAGACAGGATCTGTGTGCGCCTGAAAGAATCGCTTGGTCCAGTTGCATCTTAGTTTGACCTGGGAAGTCAAAACTGTCTTTAAGTTTCTGTTGGTGCCAAAATGGTTAATATTTAATTATTGCCCCTCACAATATTACACCAATGGCTATCTTATTGAAGACATTTAAGTACTAATCATACATAAATAACATTTTTCCTTAACTAATTAGTTAGATGTAAAAAAAGAAATAGATTTCCAGATTCTAAGGTAATTATTTTTGTCCTATGAGTTTTCGAGTCCCTCTTTTCGATCTCTAAATCTAACTGCTTCACAAAATGTGTGACCACACTGGCAAGGGAATCAGTAAAGGCAGAGCCATGGGACTGATGAGTTAAGCTGACACAAGGCCCTGAGACGATGTCTCTCTTTTTTACCCCGAAAACAGTGGGGTTTGCTCAACCCAGGTCACATAGGAATAACTCTAATAAGTTTTAAAGACAATGAAGCAGGCAGGGCAGTGCTGTATGCAGTCTGCCATAGGGTCACTGGTGCTGGTGGACAAACACCTGGTGACCTCGCTATGAAAATGATGTATTTATTAATGCCTGACCATAATACTATTGCAGTAATGCTCTGCAACTCTGTCAGGCTTAAGTGAGTGAAATGTTTCCTTCAAATTCATTTCCTTGCCGCTCAATGCCGCTGAAGAAAGTGAACTCCTGAAGAAAGATATAGGCCTCGTGGTCTTTCCTGACAGTCAATAAATCGGACTTTTGTCAGACCAAAGAGATGCCATAAAGAGAGGAGATTAAAAGAGATTACTTCTGCCAAGTGGCCTGAAGAGAGAATTTACGGCTCCCCTCCACCCGCCTGGCAGAGCCGGAGGATGCGCAGGCTGCAGAGGTCAGTGAAATGCTTTGCATCACAGCCAAAACGTAATCCATGAACTGGTGGGGAGGGGGAAGAAAAGATTCCACATATGTGGATTCCATGTACGTGTTATGTTGGCAACAAGCACGCTCTTGATTTCATTCACAAAAGAATCCCTTCGCTCTAGTTGGTGGTGGCTGTTGCACTCAAAGTTGTGTAATGAGTATAAATGCACACCTTGAATCCTGTGTTCAGTTTTGGGCCCCTCACTCCCAGAAGGACATTGAGGGGCTGGAGTGTGGCCAGAGAAAGGCAACAAAGCTGGGGAAGGGCCAGGGAGGGTTAGACTGGATCTGAGGAAAAATTTTTTTACTGAAAGAGTGGTCAAGCACTGGCAGGGGCTGCCCAGGGCAGTGGTGGAGTCCCCATCCCTGGAGGGGTTCACAAAATGTGTGGATGTGGCACTTTGGGATATGCTTTAGTGGGCATGGTGGGGTTGGGTTGACAGTTGGACTTGAGGATCCTAGAGGGCTTTTTTCAGCCTTAATAATTCCATGCTTCTATGATAATTGAATTCAAAGGCATAATTGTAACTTAAAAAAAAAAATATTTGTACTATTAATACAGGAATGGTGCTACTGTGCAGCGGTGCACGTGCCAGTATTCACATCAGAGGGTCTTCAAAAAGACATGAAACGTGCACAAGTAATGGTGACCAGTTCCTCAAAGCACACTTGGTATGCACAGGAGACTGAGGAGCAGGATGTGAAGGGGGAGGAGGTGGAGAGCTGACCACGAGTAAGCATCGCAAGTTCAGGTATCTGTCATAACCTGCGTTTAGTTAAAAGCATCCAAAATGCACAGCTGTAGTTGACTGCTGTGGTGTCTTTGGATATTTGGATAACTTAAAAAAACAGGAAAAAAAGACTTGGAAAATTCAAATTCACTTTCAGACGAGTCTGAAAATGTGGCAGGTTCAGGCACCATCACTAGATCTATGCTGGCTGATAAAAATTTCATAAGCCTGGTCTTCATGGCTCAAAGCTTCCCCTGACCCACACCAAGAGCAGTCCCTGAGCACACCACCAGAATGGGGAGGCAGCCCTGGCCAGAGGAAAACCTGACTGGAAAATGAGGATAACACAGGGTCACCTATTCCAAGTAATAAGGGGAAGCGAGAGCTGTTACGGGGTAAGGAAAGGGTATCACAAACACAAGGCAGTGAAAATGCACTTGGACTGAAGGAGCAGCACTGCTTTAACCCCCTGCTCAGACCTGTAGCGAAGAGCCATTAACATGCAGAGCCCTTTCACAGCTCACACGAAGACAAAAAGTGTCTTATTCCCCACGCTTTCCCACAGAAAGGCAGGAAAACACTGTAACTTGAGGGCTAATTTTTAAGCACGCCTTACTATGCACAAAACACCCAAGACATATGCCTGCATTTATGAATAGCAGAGTAAACGTATCTGTTTTACAGTTTAGCCTTACTTTTGCATAAGTAAAATTACCTCTATCCCATTTTTTTTCTCCCTACCTTTCAACAGCAATTTTGTCATTTGCAGTATAAACGCAGATATTTTATAGGCTTTTATAATGTGATACTGCAAATACATTGGAGTAATGAGTTCTCTTCGCAATCTGGAAAATGCTGCTGTAGTTACCGTATTTTGATTATCGTAAGACATGGAGAGAAAACTTGGTGTAAACAGGTAATATGCGCGCGTGATAGATCGTCTTTCCCATTTTCCTGCTTCCCCCATATATTTTTCTTTAAACTCTTTGGGAAAATCCTTTTTGGAAATTATTTAACAAAGCGTGATACAAGGTGAGGACATGGAAGTTTAAACGCTTGGTGTTAATGAAATAGTGATAAAAGTCAGAATCTAAATAGAAGTATCAGTATTTAACTCATCACTCTAAAAATTAACAGTATATTTCTAAAGTTATTTTGAAATAGTCTGAGATAGAAGAGAAATGGATAGAAAATATGAAAGGAAGACTGTCCTATCTGTGAAAATTATTTGATAATGTGACTTTCCCTGTGGTTTTATTTTCCTATGGAGGAACTGTTCTAGAGAGCACAAGGTCATCTAAAATCATGTATTTCACTTGATAGAAAGGACATTTCCTTACTCCCAATAATTGAGTATTCTGGCCCTATTTGAGCCACTGAGGAAAATTAAATGCAACATAAGTAGGGAGAGGAGAGCTGCAACAGTGAGATCTATGGTGTATTTGTTTTATGTGGGCCATGCACACTTTTTAGAGCTTTCAAATGGTCCGCTAAAATTTATCTTGATGTTAAAGTCAATGCTTTTTCATTCATAAACAATAATAATGTGTGCAAAACCACTGATACAAAATCAGATAGAAAAGGTTAATTCCAGCTATTAAGGACTGTCTGCAAATATAAATCCTGTAATTTAGATTGCAAAACCAGTGAGGCAGGGGCTGTATATTATTTGTACAGCCCTTTGCGCATGACGACTGCTACTCAAGCCTGGTGTTCCTGAGCATCGCTGCAATAAAATTGGTGAGATTGATTTTTAACACCAATAGAAGCAATGCCCATCAACTCCAGTGCTGAGGAACCAGGCCTGGTGGCACGGGAGCTGTTTGAAAGCTTTTGCTGAAGCTGCCCTGCACTGCTTCAAAGCATCCTTCTTTGTTTAAAATTCAAAATAAGTAGTCGGCCCATTCCTAACTGATCAAGTGAATATATTTAAAAGTAATTAATTGCTGGTTAATTGCTAAGCAGGTTACTATCCTGCGTAACACAGTTCCTGAAAATTTTAGTTGCTGTAATAAGCTAATGAATTTTTGTGAGTATTTGTGTTAAGACTGAACAGTCCTAAGGTATCTGCACGGCGGATGCCTGGTGTACAAATCTCAAAGAGGTGATCATGAATTCTTTAAAAGCATGAGCTGGCACTGTTTCAGTGAAAGAACTGAATCAAATGAAAATCCTGAAATGAGGCTTTGGGAAGCTTAATTAAAATAACCGCTGATAGAAAGTGCTAAGGAATTAGACCTCTACATAATAAGAAAAAAAATCAGAAGCCTGTAAACCAAACTTTTCCTTTGAAGCAGTTGCCTCTGAAAAATGAGGCTTGTCAATCATATCTGTGTTAGAATTTTAAACCATTTTGCTGTGAATGGCGCTGTATATATTTTGGTGAGTGAAAATACTTTACTGTGACCCTATGTTCTTTCTTGGCTTCTTTGTGGCCCACATGAAACAACAAACTACTTACCTGCTGTAAATGGGGAAATTATTCATGTTTGTTTCTATTCTAGCCTTATGGCAAATTATTTTACAATAGTCAATATTAGATGGGTTATGCTGTAGGAATTCTGGTGTTGTTTTGGTCTGACATCCAGCTAGGTCCAACTAGGAGGTCTAGAAAAGAGTGCAGACATATTAAAGCCAATTCTGGTTGCTATTCAAATCTGAGCTGTGCTTTTATATATACTTGGATGTTTTCGAAGCCTAAATTAGCATTCGAAAAACTGTTGGCACTTTTGAGGCCAAATTTTGCTCTTATTTGCCTTTGTGCGGAACAGGAATATATAAGTAGAACTTGGCACTGTACACAGGACAGATTTTAGCTTGTTCAGAGTTTCTAGAATTGCTTTGCTCTTCTTCAGGCTGTGTGAGTTTCCAAATTGCGCTTCATTTGGGAGAGTAACGCATCCTGTGGGCACTGCACTTTGAAGGACATCACCAGCTCAGCTCCTGGCTATTTCCACGGTGAAATCACGACTGAAGTCCAGTCCTGCATTGCCTCCCTCAAGCTGGTGTTTCATACCAGCGATACCCTCATTTGTGTGAATTTGGATGGATTCTCGGGCGTTGCGTGTGTCCTGCCAGCTCTGAAGCAGTTGCTGACCGCACAGCAGCATCCTTTTGATGGAGCGATGTGGGCAGCTCCTGGTGCTGGCAGCCAGATGGACACTGCCATTTTTGTGCTGATATTCTGATTTTTTTAATTTTTTTTTTTCATTCTGCATTATGTCTTGGAAGCAAGAGGGAGCCTTTACGAGCAGAACTAAATCACCAAAGTAGAAAGGAAATGGTGGAAGCTTACAGGACATAAAATGAAAAGTTAGAGGGTGTTGAGGTTTGTGCAATCTCCATTGTGCCTTTCCTTTTTGTATTTTACTGCAAGCGTAAAAGGGATGGAGCAGATTTGTAGGCTTTGCTTTCTGGAGTGCTGGCTCTGGAAAAGATGGGTGCACGCTTGCTTGGCTTCAGGGAGGTTATAGTTTGCGGGTAATTGTGCAGATTTTGAATTGTTTCAGAAAATGTTTGTGCTGTGGATCCAAACCCACAGACTAAAACCCTGCAGGACATAGAATGAATTTAGAGAGACCCAGCCTGGCCATGGGCAGAGTCACCTCTCCCCGTGCTGCTGGTAGGGAACTACTAGAAATGGTTTGCTTCTCAGTTTTCTGATCATAAAAGAGAAATGTCTATCCTTTATAAGAGATTTTCCATTGTTCACAAGAAAAATGTTAAATTTGAAGTTCATTGTCATTATTTTTAATCCAAAGTGCATCTAAAAATACACTCATAGAACCAAAAGGTGACTAGGAAGGTTTGCATTCAGGCCTGAATGTGTTCTATTAATGCTCAATCAGACACAGAAATGTAAGAGTTGAAGTTTTCTCTTAGTCAAAAGGCAGCTTTTATTTTTCTGTAAGTTAGTGTAGAAGGGCACTTTCACCCTTTTAGGTTGGTTGTGTGAAAAGGACGGTCTAGGGAAAAGCAAAGGAGGGGTTTTCCTCATTAAACTATACAGTAATTAAGTTGGGTGCTTGTCCTCTCTGTAGCAAATTGCATATTTTGGATGTTTTCCCTTCATGAAATACCCCTTGGAAGAAAATATTGCTTGACCTGTTTTTAATGATGAGTTTAACAAGTATTCAACAAATTGAAAGAATTCTCTATAATACAATAATTGAAGTAATTCTCCACAAATACTGTAATCTGTTATCAATGCTCTTAACTCTTGCAACTCTCAGTAAGAGTTGGCCATTTATAACATTATTTACAAATTCAGGACGCAAGGTTCTGGCATAAATTTTAATTTTGATTTTCCATCCTCACTCTTCAGCTTTCGGAAGGTGACAGAAATTTGGCCAGACTACAGTTAACAGGAGCAAAAGGGACAGCCAATTCTGTTTGGCGTTTGTGACGAAGTTGGGGGAAAAGGACAAAAATATAAAAAATTGACACTTCAAAATGTCTGTCTTTCACAAAACATTTAAAAACAGCCTTCTCCCTGCCTCTTCCTTTGAGTTTTTTCTGAAGGGATTTGTTTTGAGAGGCATTTTTGAGTAAGAGGGGGCAGGAGAAGGCTGGGGAGGAAAAAATGCTGGTTCAGTCTTTCTCCAGAGGAGAAATACGTGGGAACAGTGGCTTCAAAGGCCAGGGAGAAGGCTGCGGAAATAAAAGCATTTATTTCCCCCTGTAAATACAACTGACTGCTGCTGGCTGAAACACTGTCATATTTTGTTTAAACTTGTGTATTTCTTTGAAACTTTGGGATTGTGGGCAAAGGTTTAACTCCCTACTTGGCCCATGAGGTGAAGTAGCCAGAGCTCTGTCTCTAATCTGTGTGGTGTTTAACTAAAAGAAGTGGAGAGAGGAAATTTTTAGCCCTCTTAACTCAGTCTGTCTTGCATTTGCAGCTTTTTTTCCCAGTGACTGACCGTCCTGCAAAAAAGGTAGACAAGGAAACAGGTCATTGCAATGGGAAGAAATGGCAAATGATGGCGTTATAAGGTCACCTTCCATTGTCTGTCTATGACGTGAACCAGACCTGAGACTTTTTAAATGAGTGGTTTAAAAATAATGACTTGCGCCAGAAAATAAAACCAGAAAAAATTATCAAAGAATAAAATGTAATTGCTGTGATTTAACTGAGCAGAAGGACTTTCTATAAGAGAGAAATGTGGCTTTGAACATGGAGGAAAAGCCAGGAATTAGTCTCAGGGAAGTTTTAATCCTTTTGTGGACCTATTTTCTGCCTAGCTTCCTGCAAAAACTAGGTTAATACACCCACGTATTGTCAGCGTGTAATTACTTCAAATGGAATTGAAGATTAAAAGTGCACATTCAGTGTTGCACACTATTACCTTACTACTGGTTCACTCAATGAACAGAGAACCGTCGCTGCTTGTACCTTCACCACGGACCTTGCCATGCAGCCCTTGGTAAGTTACTCCATCTGTTCTGTCTTATTAAGTCCTAAAGAAAGGATGGAGCAGGGCCACCTTTCTAATGCAAGAGGAACTTCATGGTGGAAGGTTGTTCAGAAGTCCTAAATATTTTTAAAAGAAAGAAAACAGCATAGACTGACCTATGATGTTGGGATGCTACAGTTTCTCCCCCAAGTGCTCATCCGCATTTTCAGTATGAAGTAAACCTCGTGAGTGGCACAGAAGGTCACTTTCCATGCACCTTCCCTATAACTACCAGGCTGTGAGTAATTTCTCCAGGAACACTCGGTGGAAAAATCATCAAGATCTGGATGGCCTACAGAGGGAACATAATTTTTTCAGCATTTCTTATAAGCCACCGAGCTACTCCATGCTACCAGGGAATCCAACCCCTGACTCTGACACTGTTGTCAAAGCAATTAACTCTTCCATCAGATCCTAAACTATGGGAACAGCAGACCCTTATCCTGATCTGCTGGCACCAGCTCTGCTTCTTTAGGATGTTGAGGTATGAGCACAGGCATGAGTGAAAATCCTGAGGCTCTCTAGCACCAAGAGATACCTCTGCGTGACCACCACAAACAGCGGGTGTCCTCCTTTTCACATAATACAGGCTCATTGAGTCAATTCCTTGCACGCGTTGCTGTGATAGGATGCTCTGGCCTAGGGTCGACCTCCTTCAGCGCAGTTGGGGTGATGGTGGACAGTCAGTGCTTTGCTGTGGTGTCCTTTCTGGGTCACGCAGATGAGCAGATCACTCTGCCTCCAGCTGCAGCCCTTTGCTTTTGCCAAAAAGGTTTGTTTGGGAACGGATGACCAAACTGAGGGCAATTTAGTGCTCGCACTGAAGAGGTCTTGCATGCTGTGTAAGCTCCCTGTGTAGCGCTCTCCTACCTTGCTCTACAAAACCCACCACGCTGCCTGAGCCCAAACTGCAAAGTCCTTATCGAGGCCCATTACCATCCTGGCTTCATAAACTGCTCCTTGGCACCGCATCCCTTGTCCAAGACAGATGCTGGGAGATGTGAGTCATGCCTGCCATCCTCAGTTGTCACACAGTCTGGGTGTTTTATGTTGTCAGTCGTAACCTGGGTATTTATGGTGCTGCAGACAAAGTCAATATACCAGGAATGAGTCATATTTAAATGTAATTTGCTCTCGCTATGTGGAACACACTGATTCTCTTCCACCAGATGAACTCCAGCTCAATGACAAACAGCTGTTGCTGCCACATTTTAATTAAAATGGAAGTCTGGCCTGAAAAGTTCTCCAATTTTAATACGCAACAATAACAATACTAAAGTGAAAAAACATGAGTAAGTCGGGAGGAGAAAGGAGAAATAAATGGTGTCTGTACTATTGGAAATTTGCCTCTACATTAATTCCTGGAGATAAATTCGATTTTACTATCTTCAGAATGATGGCAGGTTACTTTGGAAAATGTCCAGCCTTAAACATCCTTTCAAGGCACAAATACATTGGGAGTGCTCCCATAATTATGGTTGTGTTGTCACCTCTGCACTCGAGCACGGAGCTGCATTCACATCGTCATTCATCACGCTGTAAATTCAACATTGTCTTCATCTTACTTAAAGGCTGTTTTTAGTTATCTCAGGTTTTTTGCAGTTATATCTGTAATAAGATAGGTGTGAATCAAAATAAAGCCCTTCCCATACTTTAAGCCTTATTTTCGTCTTTAGAGATGAAAATCTCTTACTGGCTTTGACTCTAGTAGTGATGTTGTTGCAGACGGATTTAACAGGGCTCAGTACTGCACTTCCTTGTATGCTGTGAATACCCTGAAGGTGCTTTACCTGTTCTGTTCTCCATGTTTTATTCCATTTTTCCATGTTCAGTGTCAATGTCACTGCCTGGTTCTTATCCTGTATCATGCTTCCCTGTATCTTTTTGGGAAAAGTAGTCTCCTCTTGCAAACTCACTCCTCTGTGAAGGCCATTTCTTTAGCAGGAGTCCTAAGTATTTATTCCATGTTGCTACAGGAGCTATTTCCATAAACTATTGATGACCTTATATAAATCAAGAAGTACTAGAGCTAACCAGCACCACTAGAGACTTGTGAAAAGGTCAGCCATAACAAATTAAGATAATGTATTCACAACTGGTCCACTGGAACCCGTACTTATGCAATGAAGATTTCAAGGGAGATTTCTTTTAATTATCTTATTTGATGGCCACTCTGTTCTCCGAGAAATCTTCCTGTCTCCTTTGCCAGCTGTGTTTGCAGAAAGAAGCCAACTCAGCAAAATGAAGCAAATTTCTCCCATGCAGCTGGAAGTGGAGAAGTCTCATCCACTGCCTGTTTGGAGATGCAACCAGATGTGCAATGAAAGCAGCAGTGAGTACTTACTCATTGTGTCCCCATCTCCTCTTCCGTCTTTAGGAGCTGAAAGGTCTACTAAGAAACTTGTATGTGTCTTCCAGGGAACAGCAAAGTGAAGGAGCAGGGACAGCTCTTCTCTAGAGACTTTGCACCCATCTTGGCTTTGCTTCCTTTGGTGGCTTCATAATTTCATAGTGCATTGACTTTTTGGGGCTAGAAAATTAATTCTATTTAGCTTAAACCAGGACACCTATGATTTTCCTAAGTGAGAAATTAGCAATATAGCCCCATAAAAAAAATTCTTCATTTCATATTATAATAATAACAGAAATCCAACAAAATGGCCAGAGAAATCAGCCTGGTCTGTGTCAAACACTTCTAAATTTATGGTTAAAAAGGGCCTTACCAGTATGTATTTTTACATGTAATAGAAAAATCAAATGACATTTAAGGAATTTTATTTCCTCCAGTTCCTCAGAAATTCAGTGTTTTTTAAGAGAAATGGTGATGCTCTCCCATCAGCCCTGAATCCCATTGCCTTACCTGCATTAGCTGTGCAGTGCATCTGGATTCACCAGCTGCCCACTGATCCATCTCCAAACAGCGCAGAGCAGCATAAACCCCGTTATGGGAAAGGCAGAGAAATACAAAATGCTGACCCAAATTACATCTATTTATTCTCCACAATCTTTGTGCCATGATCCAGAAGACTGATGATAATCCAGGAATAAATGTGTACCTTTTACACAACATTAACTTACTTTCTTCTAGCTTGTCAAACAGCTTTGGGATTTATGATGTGTTTATTGTATGCCTCACCAGTTTCTTTCCAACTAGGGGACTGCATATTTATTTTTACCATCCACCTTTGAGCGTCGAATTTGGCTTATTGAAACATATTTGGTAATGGATTTTAGCACTAGAAGACTGCAAATTTTGTGTAATATCTGGAATGAGGGGACATAGTAGAGCCAGGAGTGGAAATGCAAGGTAATGAAAAACTGCTTCTCAAAGAAAGAGGAAGTTTTCCACTCCAAGAAGGGTTAATGTATTTTCACAGCATACAATGCATCAGGGCTGTAAAACTGAAGTTCCAGGTGTCTGGAAGGCTGTTTTTTTACCAGCGTTCTCAAATTCCAATCTTCAGACAATTTTTGGCTATGTACCTGTAGATAACTATATTCTCATGTTCCTTCTCAATAGTTTACTGGGTTATTAGAGGGGCTGAAATTATCACAAAAGTCAAACTAGATTTATATTAAACAGTGGTTGCAGAATAACAGATTTTTGATGAACTGTTAATGTCCCAGGTGCTTGGATTGTTCCTTAATACTCGCTGTTTTCCCTGTTGGTGCCCGCCATTGAACACGGTGTGCCTGGAAATGAAACCAAGACAGTTGCCATCTCAGCGCTGGAGTGCTATCAATGGCTCTTTAAGTGAAATCTGTACGATTTCTATTTTAAATGATTCCTGAATGAACACAGCTGGATTCTCCCTCACTGCAATAATGCTCCTCTTCTGCAGCTCATTAAATGCCCACTGTTAATACCATGATTAGAGATGCACCGTGTAAATATGTACCTGTTGTGGTTTACAAACTCCACAGTGGGCTGTGGCCAAGAGTTATTCTGTGCAGTTTTGGATGGATAAAACTGTGTAGAGAAGTCGTGACTGCCCCAAAGGCTGTGCTGTGAACCAGTGATGGCCATCTCCTCGTCATTCAGAGTTGTGTTGTGATTAGTGTCGTGATGGGTTGGGCAAAAATAAACTGAAAAGGCACTGACGCTTTTAGTGATTCATTACAGTTTAATTGGGCGCATCCAGTCAAATATCCAGCCAAACTAACTCATATTTTTTATGACTACTTTTGTGACTGGAACACAATTTTGTCATGGCTGTTTAAGTAATTTTTGAGCCAGCTGTTTCCAAAGAAATGGGAAATGTGGTGGCATCTGGAACAGAGGTGGAACTGTTCAGGCCTATGTTGTGCATGCCCTAGGGCATGAATATTGCTAAATATCTTTTCATTAGGCAGGTAGTCTCCCCAGCTGGGCAAACCCTGCCGAAATTGTCTTACCTTGACCAGTTGTTCTATCTGCAATGGCACTCAAATGTGTTTCTTCTGGAAAATTTAGGTGTCAGGTCACACAGATTTGGAAAGGAGTAGGACACACCTGAAGACTAACAACTAAGAGGCAGACATAATTGCTGTCAAAATTATTTAGTCCTGACAAGGTTAGATACCATTTGAATTTCTCAGCTATCAACACATGCAGCAACAACAAATTCCTCTGGCAACAGAATAAAAGAAAAGGTCTTGAAATGGTATCTACTACTGAGCACAACTGGGGGGCAGGAGGAGAGCAATGAGTAATGAAGTAATTTCTTTAAAGAGTTTTATAATCTCCTAATGAAAATCCTGCACAGGAAGTTGTCCCACCTTTCTTCTCTCTAATGTGAGCCCATTGCCCTCCACGTGTGCCTGTGAAGGAGCTGGACTGCGTTTCACACCTTTTCCTTGCATAAGCTGCTGTGAGGGCAGATGTATGGCCTGTGTTTCAGAGCTGGGTAAGTTCCTGAAGTAAGTGCTAAATAGAAAATCAGTGCAATGAGTGTGTCCCTCTTCTTTTTAATGCTAATACAGATACAAATGTTGGCTCCTTTATTGTTTGTCATAAAGTGCAGTGATTGAATTATACTGTTTTGTCACTTGTTCTTTAAATAATTCTGGATCAAATTCTGGTTTGTCGATTGCAACAGCTTTCACTTAAGGAAAGAGGCTGGGGAAATATTATTGTTAAGGCAATTTGGGATTAAAATGGGATTAATAACCATTGCAAGAGAAGAATATAATGTGGCTTTGTGCATCTCAATGTCAAAATGCCGAACTCATTGTGCCATATTTCTTGAGGCAGTGTTTATTTATTGGCCATCGCTAAATAAGGACAGATGGAAGGCTTTAAATAAGTTGATTCTTCTCTTTGAATCTTTTCGGGATTCTGAATCACAGCTTGTAACTCTGCTATATCCTCTGCCACGTTAAAGCGTGCCAGAGAACTGAAAGTGATTTTTTAAAATTTACCAGAGCGTCTTAAAACAGCTCTCAGTCATCCCAAGGACTTGTAAAGCCAGGCTGCTGCAGTCATCTGTCTGGGCAGGGAAGTTCCCTCATGGTGCTAATTAGCAGTACTAGCAGGGCTAATGAGTGCTCCTTGATGAGTGTCAGGGTTACTACTAAGTATTTGGCCTGAAACATGTAATTGGGAGCTAATCGTGGGTTGTTCAGTCCTTTGGTCCATCTCCAGGCCCAGCACACACTGGATGCAATAGGGCCCTCACAGGTTTCCATACCTCATTTATGGCAGGTTTTAGAGTCAGTGATCCATTCTCACTGATTTTCATGTAACAGTCTGCTGGGCTTCCGTGCGAGCGCATCCAATCAACACCGAACTCTGATTAAGTAGAATTTATTTACCAAGATCTTCCTCAGTAGCTCAGAACATAAAAGTTTCCAAATTTGAGTATTATTGGTCTGATACTTGTAATAGTCTGACAGGGAACTGGGCAGTTTTAATAGTAAAACTGTAGACTTTGCCTCTTGCACATTGGTACCATGGCCATTGACTGAGCAGTGTCTAACAGGTCCAACCTCCACCACCACCTCCAACACGCTGCCAAAGAGGATTTGTCACCAAGACAGGGTTGTCTGTCCCATGGAGCTCAGCTGAAACCCTCGGGTTACTTCTGCAGGAATCTGACAGCTCCTGAAGTTCTGAAAGCAATCACTTTATAAATGGAAAACAACGTTTCTACCATGAGATCTCAACATGCTTTGAAGAGAAGCGGTGTCCATACTTGCCTCTCCCAAAAGGATGGGACCACAGTGGTGAGTGGTTTCTACCATACGGCACAGAGATGGAGGTGCCCCTTGTCTGGTGAAAGCCTGGCAGGGGTGGAGGAGAAGACATCTGATTTGACTAAGACAAACTGAAAGAAGTGCTTTATGGCCACCTCAGCCAGGTGGCTGGGTGGTGTTAGCCTCCCACGGAGTCAGTGGGTTTGGATATTCTCAGCCCTTCCTGGATATATTTAACATGCATGATCAGACATCATGAGGAGCAACTTTGAACTCAGTAGAAAACAAGTAACTGCTTCAAAGCCACTTGTATGGACTCTTTTCTGATTTTATAGCTCTCGTATAAAACAATTGGATTAACCTGGTTGCCCTGTGGTGTTCCCTTTCCCTGCAAATTAAACCAAAGCAAAATGTTCCACTTCTAAGAAAAGGATTTTTAGTTGCAGGTTCAAATACGTGTAACTAATAGTTATGGGCTGCGTTTAGTTTAGGTTTGTTACTACGTTTATTTTTGAATTTGTTAGTCCTTTGTGAAGCCTCCTTTGGTTTCCTTGCGTGTTTTGTGGGATAGTGGTACACAAAATGCCTCAATGTCTGAGTAATGCTCCGGAGGAACCTGTTAATGGTTATGAAGTTACTGTGTGTTTGAAGGCCCTGACATAGCAGATAATCTCCCTATTTCCCATGCCCTAGCAGACACAAGATTTCGAGGTGCTGACGCTCTGCAATAACAACTCTCGTGATGGTGAGTCCCTGCCTTGGCCCTGGAGCCGAGACGTGGCGATGGTGGGGATAAGCTGAAATCACCTCCCTGGCCATGGCAGCTTATCTAAATGAAAACCTACATCCCAAACCCTTTGGAGGCTTTCCCATCACTACCACAACAGCCTGTATTTAAAAAAGAAAATGAAATGTTTCAGTTTTCAATTTAAAAAGGTATTTCAGTTCCAAAAAATTAGATGGTAGATTATAAATAAAAGTGCTTCAGTGTCCAAAAATGACATATTGCGAAATTCCACATTTTATTCAAAGTAAACAACAGCAATCAACTGCTTTCTGATAGGAAAAGAGTGGAAATATCAAAGACGTTATGTCTCAGATTCCTATTTTCTCTGGAGATGCTCCCCATTTTATTTTTTCACATCCACATCATGCGTTGGGGAAGCCACCCTAGGGATGCATGGATCTTACCAGGAAAATAATTGCAAGGGTATATTTTTAACTGGAACCAAAGTTACGTTCTTGTCAGACTTGTCTGGAGCATAAATTGGAAATCAAACACCCAACAAGTTTGTTATATCCCTGCCGAAAAACTCCGGGCTTAATTTAGTCAGCATTCTGAATTAATTTTCCTATTAAATTAATGCTTTCTTAAAATGTAGGGGGGAAATTTTTTTCCCTGATAAGATTGTTCTGTGAACCGTTCCTAATGAGCTGCCGTGTCATTCCCTTACGCTTTCTGTTTGTCTTGTTTAGATTGCTTCAGTTCTAACTACTCCAATCTTTTACTGCCTATTAAGAGTTTGGTTTATTTTATCTGGGAGCCTCAAAAAATTTTAAAAATGGTTAGAAAGCAAGATACTTTATTTATTTAAACTGGCTTTTGTCAGGTATATTTTGTGATGTCCAATGCCAGGACAAGGGGCAATGGTCCCAAGCTGGTTCCATGTGAATATGAGGACAAACTTTGTCAGTGTGAGGGTGCCAGAGCATGGCCCAGGCTGCCCAGAGAGGTTGTGGAGTCTCCTTCTCTGCAGACATTCAAAACCTGCCTGGCCGTGTTCCTGTGTGACCTGCTCTGGTGATCCTGCTCTGGCAGGGCGTTTGGAGTAGATGAGCTTTCGAGGTCCCTTCCAACTCTTAATATCCTGTGATTCTGTATATACAAATTGCTTTAACCTCTGTTATCTGTTTCTGTAAGGTTTACAATCCGTATTTTATATTTGATACGTGTCTTCTGCTGGTTTCCCAAAGTTGTTTCTTCTCTTGCCCCCATGAGCATACTTGAGGTCAGACTCCAGACTTCAAATCTGCAGAGCAGTGTTTGTCCCTGGACAAAATAATCTCACACCATCAGAGAATCCCCTCGGTTTTGAGCATACAGTTCACTAGGGCTGCTGCCACTGTAGCGATGACCCAAATTAATAATTTTCCCAATCAGTTTTATTATATTGATGATATTAGCTTTTGTTTCCCATTTAAATCTGGCCATGGTAAAAATAAAATCCTACCTATGTGAAAAACTTATTTCTGTGGTTATGCTGACATAGCCAGAGCGCTCTGATCCCCACACTCTTTGTGCAATGGTGGTGGCATTAATGTGCCTTTCTGGATAGCTCCAAAAAGGGAATTGCTACCACATTACAGCTGAAGGAGCTGGCTGTCTAAATAGGTGTCTGTAGCAGTATAAATGCATTAGATTTCATTTTTGTGTAATTTCATGTAGGTATATCTGTGTAATTCTCAATTTTAGGTCAGGCCCTACAGAACAGGTCTTGGTGACTGCAGAAGTAAGGGATCTGTAGGCAGAAGAGGCAAATTGCAGAAATGAGTGATTTACAGGGATCTTTGTGCCCTGTTCAGCAGCAGATGCCACGTGTGAGGGGTCCCGTGGCATCGCTGGAGCTTTTGGGGCATCTCTGCCATGGGTGGTGGCAGCTGTGGGTTCTTCTCACCACTATGAAACACTGATGTGAAGATGAAAAATATTTATAACTACTCGGTAACCATTTTTTGAGGCTTTTTAAAAAAGAAAGGGTGAACATTGAGGGGAAAAAAAAAATCTCTCAAGATAAACCAGAGTAATTTTAAAATGCTTCAGGCCAAAACAAGGCTTTTGTTTTGTGACCGACTAGTTCAAGCTGACTCCCAGGGCCTTGAACATCTTAAAACACTGCTGTGATAATGATTTTTTTTTTTTTTTGACGAGGATATTTTGGATCATTTTGTGGGATTCATATAGACAATTTATGTCTTAGGTGGTATATTGCAACTCATCCCCTGTTTGTTCAGCCTAGTGTATCTCTTTTCCTATTTTGTGGGAAAAGATCGTATTCTCACTCAGTGGTGCTGTTGACTTTCAGCACTGGATACTGAAACATCTCCCATCTCTTTTAAACCCACAACAAAGGAGGTTCTCCTCCATCGCTATAAATTTCAGTGAGAGGTTTTCAGCTTCCCGGTGTATTCTAAGGAACTGAGTAAATTAGAAAAACTATTGAAGCAAAAGCTTTCCTATCCCCTCAATCAGGTAGCGCCATACTCTGTATTTATCTGAGGAAAGAAGAACTTTCACAACCCAGTGATTCCCCTTTTTGTTCTTTTTACACTATGAAGTATCATAATATTGTTTAATAGTGTCATACTTATATTTCACGGTCTAATCCACTGTTCTTTTCCATTACCATTGTATTTTATATAGGTTGTAGTTTATATAGGAAGTGTTAGAGTCTGGAGTGTGTGCTTGCGAGGCAGCCTCTTCCCTGCATCATGTGAATAAAGCAGCGTTCAGGAATTCATTAGGTTTTGTATTTTCTTCTTTACTGCAACAGCACAAACTTAGCACTGTAAAGAATTACAATGTTCTGTGTATAATGTACATTTTCTTTACCTTTCCCATTATCTACTCCACAGCGTTGCACATTTGTCACTGAATATCTTTCCTTCTGGCTTAAGTAGGGTTTCAGGTTTGAGAATGTGCTGTTTCTGTCCTTTGTGCCTAATCTGTGCCCTCTCTTTCTCTCCCCCTCTCAGAGATAAAACTGCATTTTGCTGGTGTTGCAGTTCTGGATGAATTTGATCAAGATAGAGGAACTGACTCATCACCTTTTCCTGCATCTTTGGGAGCGGCGCTGGCACGCGTGTGCTGGAGGAGCCGGGCTCAGCACCGCGGCGTCTGCCTGGATCCCTCCGAGAGAGCAAGGGGCTCGGTGGTGGCTTCACCCATGCTCTGCTGAGGCGCTTTTGGATCCCGATTCTGTTGATTTTTCTCTTCTGTAGATGGAAAGGAGGGGGAAAAGCCAAGCTGACGACTCCGGAAAAATTTAAAACGAGTGCTTGGGAAGGAGTATGTCATAAAGTGTAATGCTTCTCCTAGTGCATACCATGCATTTATATA
>NW_010196984.1:0-3185 GCF_000695765.1 Mesitornis unicolor
TCTGGGTTCCCTGGGCTGCTTCCTCTTGCATCTTGGGTCAGCTGCGGCTACCTCCACGTGCTCAACAGAATCCACCACCACCCGCTCCTGGCACCACTGCAGTCTCTGGTGACGAGTCACAGCAGTCGCAGTGGCCATGAGTCACTGCTCGGACACTTCCACTTGGGACTACTGGGATCGGGCTTTGTATATAGTTAAATATCCTTTGTCCCTTAATAATTCCCTTTTTTCCTTTCTCCTGTTGTTTTTTCATTAAACTTGTTGCAGTCTTAACTTCCAACCTTGTGCGAAGCATCTTTTTCTCTATTCCCTTTTTTTTAATCCTCCCCTGTGAGGGTAGGGGACAATAGAGAGAAAATCCTGCTCTCTGAGCCTTAAATGGAGACAGGATAACTGGTGGGCACGGGGGCCATGGCCAGGCGCCGTGGCTGGACCCGGCGCCGGGGCCGTGGCCGGAGCCCGAGCCGGGCCAGAGCTCTGACCAGAACCAGGGCCAGGGCTGGGGCCAGAGCCGGGACGGGATCTGGGGCCGAGGTCGGGATGGGAGCAGGGTCTGGGGCCAGGGCCGGGACCCAGACCGGGACTGGGACTGAAGCCGGGACTGGGGCCGGGGCCGCTTTTAAAACAGCATTATTCTCACACACAGACACCTGAGCACACCACAGTCTTACATTTAGCACCATTTGAATTAAAATGATGAACCACAACACCTAATCGTAATAGCAGTTCTTCATTCCTCCAAATCCCTGTGTCTCAAGCTTGCTGGGCAAAGGAACAGAATAGTTTTTTATAAGCATGTTCATGAGGTAGTGGCCAAGGTGCTCAGGCAAAGCCTTAACCCAACTCAAGCCCTCATCGTTCACAGTCCAAAATATATCATGATATAACATGGAGACAGGGCATGTCAGCATGACAGATACCAGAATAACTTTAACAGAGGTCACAAAAGCATTCTGTAACAGGCCTCACAGAAGCACAGTTACAAGAGCCTTTTTAATATTAACTTCCAACTTGTCTCACTGGGGAAAGAATAATAAAAATTAATTTCCAAACTCATGCCCCTCATTGGGTGTCATTTATGCTGTCTCCGTTTAAGGCTCAGGGAGCAGGATTTTCTCTCTATTGTCCCCTATCCTTCCAGGGGAGGATTAAAAAAAAAAGGGAATAGAGAAAAAAATGCTTCGCACAAGGTTGGTAGTTAAGACTGTAACAAGTTTAATGAAAAAAACAACAGGGGAAAGGAAAAGGGAATTAATAAGTGATAAAGGATATTTAAGTATATACAAAACCTGATCGCAGTAGTCCCGAGTGGAAGTGTCCGAGCAGTGCCTCGTGGCCACTGCAACTGCTGTGACTCGTCACCAGGGACCGCCGTGGTGCAGGGAGCGGATGGTGGTGGATGCTGCCAAGCACATGGAGCTAGGCTCAGCCGTCCTGAGATGTGACAGTAAGCAGCTCAGGAAGCCAGGAAAAGCCCTAGAAAACCTCAGGCCTCCTCGGTTTTTAATAGACTGTGGCCGGAAAGGGGAGGGAACAGTACTGATGTCTGACCCCCCAGGGTCCTACAGGGCACCACCTGTCCTTCCCTTTCAGGCTGGTAACCCTTAAACCATAACAGACCCAGAGAGGTGGAGTCTTAGGTACACAAAGACATCTGGTAATACTCCAGGAGAAAGGGCTGGGCCACCACTTAAAACAGATTCATGTGGATAGTTACTATGGTTTGGAGGAAGGGGTTGGGGTGGCCAGAACTTTGCATAATTAGCTATCTCTCACAGAGCCCATCTGTAATCTTTTAAAACTGTGAGAAACATTTGTGCACACAGTCAGCTTCTGATGAATTTTAAATTGAAGCATTTGTTCTTAGGGTAACCACTGTACTCCTAACTTGGCAATTTAACTGATATGGCTTCTTTGCAATTCATCCATGAAATCACAGTATAACAGGTGAGAATTAGTGAATCAAAGTGAAATGCTCAGGAATGCACAAGATATCTTTTGAGAGAAATAAAAACAAATTGCTTCCCAGCTTAGCACCAGCAGATAGCTGTTCTTTATATACTGTCCAGTGAACCACATGCACTAGTTAGCAAAAAATGAATATTTTTAAAAATATCTCACTCTTTGAAGAATTGTCTATTTTTTATTTTAATTTCAAGAAATAGATAGCAGTTACTAGTTTGAAGAATTGCCTTACCAGCATCTGCTGATGTCTTTGTACTGCTGGCTCAAAAAATTAAAAGCTCTCATGGATTGAATTTTACATCAGATTTGCTACACTGAAATGCAATTCCAGAAAATTAATGTCTCATAGATTTTCTATTGAGAGAAGCACTTTTTCTGCGCAAAAGTCCTTGATTTTCATTAAGGACAGAAGACAAAAGCAATCCCCAAAGCATCTGTTTGTTGAAGAATAAGGAATAATAAATAATTCAACACAGCATTTAGAATTTCCAGTATATGTTTGGCATTCAATATCTGGTTTCTGGCTTAAATGTTCCATTAAGAGTCAAGAGAAAGTGATGACATCTAACACCTTGTACATATTTGCAGAGTGTATGCAGGTGAGTAAAAGAGTATACACATATATGTAAAAATATTTTATGTTCTATATGAATTACTTTAATATCCAAATATGAGATATCTTTGTGGGAACAGAACTTTTAAAGTTCTTTCTTTCTAGCATCAAAATCAGTTCTTTATGCTAACAAGTGTGAGTAGTTTTTATAAATGTAAGAAGTAAAAGTGGATAGAAAAAGTGTATCTGAAGATTCTCTAGTGGAAAATATCCTGCCTGCAAATTGAAATGTTTCAAGGAAAGAGTTTGCTTTCTGGAAAATAATTATCAGGTTTGGATGAGAAACAGTTTAAAAATTGTAACAGTTCTTGGAAGGGATTACATTTTTGGCCACTTAAGTTATATAATAAAAGCATATAATTGCACAAATTAAGCACAGAAATGAGCCTTCTGCTGCCCATACTGTCTTTCCCCAGTAGCAAACCTCCTTGTCCTCATATTTGAAATACAAATCACATAAAACAGTGCATGCATCAAAACCTGCAAACTGTGACATTCTCTGTACTATTTACACATTTTAAATAAGACCAGAATCAAGTAAATGTGTTTAGATTGAAACAAAAATAATTTAAATAAGAGGAGGGAGTTTAGCTTTTGTCTTGAACTT
>NW_010196984.1:3216-8623 GCF_000695765.1 Mesitornis unicolor
TCTCGTTCCCTGTGGCTCCCTTTACACATGAGTTGCTTGATTTTTTTTGGTACATCAACAAGGTTTGCTCCAAATTATAGTAGACTGACCACCAGAGATAGTGTTTTTAATGTTACTTATATCTTTTTCTGTTCTTTTTAATTCTTTTGCACTATGTCTGCTAAGATTAATAAGAAAGGAAGAAAGGATAACACTGTTTATAAAAACAAACAAATAAACAAACAAACACACCACCACCACCACCAAAAAAAAATCCAATACACGCAAAAAAATTACAACCTCTGCAAAATTATTTTTTTTACCACAGAGACAATATCTAAGTATGTCAGCTCCTGTTTATGTTCCCTATTCTTTCTGTGTAGTATTATCTCTCTCCCCCACTATGCAGCCTCATTGCTACAGCTTCATCAAGTTCTATTTAAACCCAAGCTTCTTTCTGAAAGCTTTTTTATATATATCTAAATCAGAAAGATGAAGAAAAAGTATTCAATGCATTCAGAGGACTTCATGGCATGAACATCTAGTACTGGAACTACATTCAATTCCCTACAGAAGATAGACTCAGGAATTCTCTTCTTCCTTCATACCGGGTACCGGAGGTCAAATTAACTCCTAGAAAGACATTTCATCTCCAATTTAAATACTTCAGAAGGTGAGGGCCCATTCGACTAGCCAACATTCAAATATCAGATTGTTAAATTTAAGGTCAAACTCAAGTTTTCACTTGCATCTCATCATGATATGTCTGATATACAGATTGCTATCATCTTTCTTCATTGTATAAGACCATATCAGGCCATTGACATTAGAAGTGTGAAATGCAACAGAGGTGGAAAGAATTTAAAGAGGTGAAGTTAACCTTTAGAGCCTTTTGAGGTTTTTAGTTCTTCCGAAATATCACTTGACAGTGTCTGATGCCTTTGCCCTGGAAAGAAGTAGTCTCATACTAGTATCATGACTAAAAATACAATCATCTCAAAATTCTATGTACAGCAAAATATATTCATACTTTACTAACCCCATCCTGCATCTCACAAGTACTAATTTTCTAAATTTCTTCTGAAATTATCTATTATTGAAGCTCTACAGTACTAAAAGGGGGGTGGAGGTGGGAAGTACTATCTATTTCAGTTTACTGTGGGTAGGGTCATAAAACACATACAGTAAAACCTTGTTTTGATAGAGCCTGTAGATGCTTGGCAGCATCTACAGCTAGGACTTAAGAAACTACAGGACATTTAAAATATATGAATTGTTTAATTTTTTTTGTACTTTCATGTGTAAATCATTACAGTGCTATTTTTTGTAATGCAAGACAGTGGCAATTAAGGAAAAGAATTTAAATACAGGAAAAAAATTCAACCCATGCAATTAAATACAAAAGAGTGTTCAAGAGAACATCTCATATTGGCAAAAAATCAAAGTATGTTTGCTAATTATCAGAAATATAATGAAACTGGTGTACATTTATGTCTTGTTTTATATCTAAGATTTATTTGTGCTTCTTGGCCTCTCACACCCTACACAGAGCTAGCAATTACTACCACAAATCAATACACGTGCTTGAAAACCTGCTCATGTAATCTAAAAATAAAAATGGCAACTTTACTTCTATTGTGATATTTAGAAGTTTCTGGTAATAATGAGTGCTAGCAGCTGGGATAGAGAATAAAAATTCTCAGGGAAAAAATAAACAACAAAACAAACACACAAACTTGAGATGAAAAGATTTTCTAGAGCACTACTCATCATCAAAAAGTGCTGTAGCGATGGTGATAGTGATGATGAGGGTTTGTGTCTGTTTTCCCTTATTGCTTTCTCCATGCAAAAAATCTAGACTTGTCCTTCCTGAAAAAATGATAGAATTAATCAGTTTCTGATCTTAATTCCAGTTAATTCTGATGCCAAAACTCAATTATTGCCTCTCTGAAGTTACAAATCTTTCAGATACATCTCTTCAGTTTTTCAGCACCAGGGATTCCATAGTTCCCCCTATATACACAAGCAACTGACTCCATGAAAGCTACAATGGGTCATCTAATTAATGTGAAGTAAAATTGTTTTATTTTCACTCAGAATATATATATATATATATAAAATACTAGGTATAAAAAGACAATTTATTTCAGTTGTGTTCTCTGTCTTCTGAGATAGCCTACCTAACAGTAGGAACTTTGATGCCTGTATTTGACAAAACTCTTCAATGACGATTTTAGACTAGGTTTTAAATTTCATTAATCTTGGGGAAAAAAGTTTCTATATTCTGCATTCCTAAAAACTGACCAAACCACAATGTCTTTCCTCTCAGGTAACACTCCTCTTCTCCTAATGAAGCTGAACAGATCTGCCAAAAGAAATTTCAAATGGAACAAATGCAGAAAAGTCTGACTCTATTGGAGCTCTTAGCATAATTACCAATGCTGAGTTCTGCATCTATGCTAATAGCTAGGCTGATACATGTAATTCAGATTTTTTTTTTCCTTAAAGAAAAATCCGTTATCTTGGGTTCAAATTTAATGTAAACAGAAATACGTGATTATGGAAACTGGGGATAAATATTTCTCAGGACTGAAGGAGTTTTATGTTCACAATTTAGGCAAAAGAAGGTTGCATCAGTTTCCACCCTCTAGATTTTAATAAGTAATTTGAGTCTTTCTTTATTTTTTTTACTCTCATTACCTCAAAATTAATAATCAGTTTGCTAAGATGAATTATATACATATTTAAGCAATTGCACAGCTTAACCTATATTTGGTTCTTTCCGTTTATATATTTTTAATGTTGAGAAAAGGTGAATTAAAAACATTATTTTAAAAGTTTATTTTTTGCAGTGATATTTATCAAATTGTTTCTGAAATTAAATTGTATTTTAATTAAAATTGCAGGAAAAAAATAATCTAAATTTACTGTTTTTCAATAAAATTTAAACATGTTGGATACAAAACAAATGCAAAATATATTTTCTTTTCAATAAAAAACCTACACTATTAATGAGTTCATCTGGTTTTGAGGGAGTTGGGCTATTTTCAGTTTTATCATCATATAATTCTACAAAACTCAAGTCTCAGTATTTCTAGCATGCTTTTTATTCATGAATAAGGAAAGAGAAGCAAGATTTCATTTTTTCTGTGTGTTCTCAAGTAGTTTTAAAGCTAAAAAAGAAACAAAGATTATGCCTTTATCTGAATAAAAGGCTGCAGCTTTCAAAAATTGTGTTGTGTAGGCAATGATATTCTTAATTCACTAGGCTTATTTCTTTGAAAATACAGTGGTTTACCCATATTTCTTGAATATCATTTTTTGTTATATTTAGGATTTTACCAAGGACTTTAGAATAATTCTATACTGAATTTCAACTTGTCATCATTACTTCTTTATCCTGAAGTTTTTGGGTTTTTTTAAAGAAGAAAATGTGTATGCAATTTTATGTAAAATCCAATTGAGAGGTTTTTGTTTGTAGTCCTATGAATCGTGATATTTCAAGCTCTTAATTAAGAATGTTGACATTGATGAACACGTAATATTTTATGTTTTGCTATCTTCACTTTTCCACTCTAAAAACATTCTGCGCAATGTTTTTATTTAATGTAAAAAAATTAGCAAAGAAATCCAGAGAGTCAAATGTGAATTCAAATACTTATGAAATAAATAAAATACTCTGAATTTACTGAAATACATTTATAATTGTGTCACAGCACAGAATAACCCTATTTTCTCCAAGAATATGTTACCTGGATCAAAAGAAGCAGATGTAGGTTAAAAAAAAAAAGTTCAAAATTATGGACACCTTGTAAATCCAGATTGCATCTGAGTGCCAGCCTGACTAGAAATATGGAGGTGGGTAACACTGGAGAACTTCAGGTTTGAGCCCTGCTGTTCACTAAGAAGTCCTACCATCTGCTCTGCAAATATTGGAATGAAGTGTGGAAGACTCTTCTTGGATGTACAGAGATGCAGCTGACTCTGTGAGGGAGAAGCAGAGGGAGATGTGGCACAACTCTGTGACACAGTATGTGCCAAAGTAGTCTTCATACCACTGAAAATCAAGCCACAGATTTGATGGTTGGAACAACCTCAGAGAAGCATACAGTTTTTATCTGCTTGGTTCTACACATTGGATCTTCCTTAGATTTCAAAATGCTTTGAACTACTTACATATCATCAGGTTTTAGACAGAATGTGCATTATCATCAGTCACTTCAGAAATAAAATTATTTCTATGTGCTGTAAAAAAGAAGAATCAGAAGAGTATGTTTCTCTATGAAGAAATGAATTCTTTTACCCTTACATATCTTAGTGATAATACAGGTAATAATCAGCTAAGCCTGAGTCCTGTCCCTGACCAATGTTAAAATAACATCAGGACTTCCTGGAAATGCCAATGTTATTCTGATCTATTGTCCAGTGACTTACTGATTTAGACAACCCTCTTGCCTTTACACCATGGATTATGTGCTTTGATTACTACAAGATCCCAACACTAGGCTTCTTTAAAATGAGATAGCTTTCTTACAGTCATTGCATCACCTTTGGAAAGACACATCTGTCTTTCCAATAAATGCTCTGTAGCATGCTGTGATCTCCATACACTTAGCCACAATGAACGTAAGAATCATAATCTGTCTGTTCTCTAGTGTTCCTTGGCCCAGAGGATGAGGAGAGAACTGAAATAATGGACCAGGACCAGGAACTAAACCTATAAACATAGCTGTATCAGTCACTCTCAAGGCAGTTCTGGAGTTTGTTTAAACCTACATATTTGGCACATTATGAATAAGGGAGTCACTTCTACTCAGACTCCAAAGCTGAGACACAGCTGTGGACATACTTTCTTCATCAGCCTCACTCCTTGCAGGTAGCCTACAGCCTGTTCTCAAACCATCAGATCTTGCCAAGACCCAGGATGAGTATAGAGAGGTGGGAAAAATCTCTGGTCTATAGGTCCGTAAATCGAGCAAGATTTTGTGCTTGGGTGATCCTTTCCAGGTCTCTGAAGGCACCTATGGATGATGATGGTCCAGTATGCTTGTCTCCATCCTGTTCTCTTGGATGTATGTCAGGCAGATGCTGGAGGTAACTTTTTTTCCTAGGTGGACCCCTTGTATGTACACTGTAACGTGTCTCCAGTTCTATATTTGACTCCATCTTCTGAGTAGATTCTGGACTCATGTTGTAGCTTTGTTTCAAGGCTATGTTTCTATGAGTCTGCCACCACTTGCTCCTGACTGAACACCTCTGAAAGGACTCCAGACCTGATTCAGCACTTGCTCTGTGTGTGTTCATTACCAGCTCAGCCCATTGCATTCAAACCCAGTAGGACCGCACCCCCTTGTTGAGGACATTGTCTAGGCTGGACTCTTGCTCAGTTTCTGGCTGTCCATTCACAGAATCACAGAATCACAGAATC
>NW_010196985.1:0-23555 GCF_000695765.1 Mesitornis unicolor
TGGTCGGCAGCACTCTGGTCGGCTACAAGCACGCAAGGAGTGACAGTCTTTGCGGCCTACTGTACTTCAAGCCTGTTTTGCTTGAAGTTTTAAAAATGAAAATAAGTATTTCTAAAACAAGTTCATACATTTCCAGTCACAACATCCCCTAAAAAAAATTCATCTCTATTATAAAAGTAAATTTTTCAAAAAGGGTAGGTTTTTTTCCATCTAGAACAGGAATTTATAAAAAGCATGATGAGCTAGATCTATTAAAATGTCTAAACTACATGCAGATACACTGATTTGCACAAAAAGTACCTCTGTTAATTTGGATGAACTTGTCCTGAGATATCATATTATGCATGAAGAGTGACCTTTGCGGACAATGTTTGATCACCCAGGTTGCTCCATTTCTGTTTCCAATATTAAAATGTGTAAGACCATGAATATTTTTTTAAAGCGCAAGTAAAAAGCATATACAAATTATTAAATGTGAAAATGACATTTTAATCACAGCTGCATTGCAACACCTACCCTTCTTCAACATTCAGAGAGCCACTCCAGCCAACAGCATATTGCATTTCTTCTTTTCCCTTGTCACTGTGCTTCCATTTAGCTGCCATTAAGAATAAAGACACCATCTATAAAACTGTAGTGTTTTGCATCTCACAGATGTAGCTCTAGTCCTAATCCTTGTCCTCTGTAAAATACATCCCACCACACCTAGATTAAGTATGAATTACAGACTTCGAAGACCACAAAAAGAACACTAAATTTTTAGTGACTTTTCTAAAGAATTCTTATGTTTTCTTAGAAATTTACATGGAACAACATACTACTAAAATTCTGAAATTACTCATTTAAAAATATTTATACAGTAATATCTACTTCATCAAATTTTAAAAGGTTCAGTTAATGAAATGAGGATTTTTAGGAGAAAAGTACTAAGAAAGGGCAAACTTATTCTGGAAAGATTACTGAAGATGAGCCTAATCAAAGAGGAAAATTTTAATTTTAACCACCAAGAACAAAATGGGAATCCTACATTACATCTCACAATTTTTAATCATTGCATCATAATCAAGGTTAGAAAACACTACATTCAGTTATTCACAAGGTGCTATAACAGCCGACGTTTGATTGTTGAATCATCTCTCAGGTGCCAAGGAACAAATAAAATAAAATAAAATTAGTGTTGTGTGTCATCTGTCTGACACCTAAAACCTGAGACACAAGGACATTTCTGCCATTGTGCCATTCAGCAGAAGCAGTTCTCTAGTAGGTGAGCTAAATCACCTCCTTATTCTTGATAAGAACTTTCTGAGGAGTACTGCTATCTTTTCATTTTTGGTGAAAAACTATCAACTAAACTACATCAGTTTTGGCACACACAGCTTGTCAGGAAGTGACAAATGTAGCAGGATAACTCAATGCAATCTGCCCAGTTATGCAACTCTGAGCTTCAACAGCCTGTTTGTTTTAAAATGGTACAATATTCCCCATGTCGGGAGGTTTCACTTCATCACACTCACATGCCACCAACTGCAGCTGTTTATAGCACCAGCACCCTAGGCAACAGCACATATGTAAAGAGCAGCTGGCTGATCCGTGTTCATATCTTACTAAGGGTACCTTAAAAAGTTCTGAGCACCCTGCTTTAGAGTAAAATATAAAGCCATCCATTCTTCAAGGAGAAAGATACTCTATCAAAGGTAGATATCTGAAAAACAATCCACCTCAGTACTTCCTCCTCTAAGTGACACTGGCTCATTAGCTCTTTTTTTGCAAGGGAAAATTAAAATAAGGTCAAATATTTCTTAATGGCTAAATTAATACAAAAATTTTGGTTTTCTTATTGAAAACAATGTCAATATCTCCGAGCATCTCAAACAACTGCATAGTTACAGTATATATTAAATTAATTATACATGATTAAATAGGTTTCTCAGATCAAAATATAGCTGAGAAGTAAGGAGAGAACTCACTTGGCAAGCAGCACCTACAAAATGCATTATGTATACTATAAGACACTAAAAAATTTTTGAAGGTACAACTTCGAGGGTAAGCAGATGGGAGTGGGGGAAACAATCTTGTCCTGATTACTATTAAGTGTACCAGCATATATACTTAGAGGAATGTATACTTACACACTAAAAATACTGCTTTCTGTTCATTAGCTATTACCATCAGGTCGTTTGTTGGTGACAAGGACAACACACAGTCCTGAAGCCAGTAATTTCTCTGGTTCTTGGAAGTAGATTCCTCTTCTTCCTACAGGTAAAGCTTTCATCAATGTATGCAACAATTTTTAAATGCAGCAGAACTTGCAATATTATAAATGACAACATTTTGATCTGCCTGCAATACCAGCACTAAATGGACTATTACCTATTAAGTCACTGGAGCTCCAACTGGCATGAAAAGCCATGAGAAATACATCAACTTTGCACTTATTCTGTGCATTTACAAACCAGAAAATAAAGAAGTACTCATTACTAATTTTACTCTTCAAAATCTTCTTTCACCAAAGAAACACTAAAAGACTGATACTTAATGTTTTATTATTATTGATTAAAGACTGGAAAGGATCTCTTTAGTTATTCTCATTATAATCCATACTCAAAATAAACAATTTATCCAAGCCTATACGCTGACCAGCATTGAGTAAATATATGCGCAGATGAAGAAAGGAACTAAGCTGGCAGGGTATCATTATGTGCCTTTCCACAAGGAACTTTACAAAGAAACAAATTCAAACTAAGAAGTGCCAAATTTTAAGGGTTTAACAGTGGGTACGTTAGATAGGTTCATTAGGTACAAAAGCAATGTTTCCTGTGAGCAACAAGTCATATTTGACAAGAACAAACATGGGTAGCTCTTGCTAATCACACTTCAACAGCAGAAAGTAGGTAACGGAGTTTGAGCAGACTGCTATAAGATCTCTCTGAAATGTTACTCCTGCTTTCTTAGTTCCATCCTATTACCTTGAACACTGCAATAAAATCACTTTCCCTTGCCACAGACTCCATTTCCATAGCCACATATCCAATCGTACCTCTTCCTAGCCCTCCAAAATACTACTCCATCCTCTAGCATCTCAAAGCAGCTACACACAAACAAAAAGCCCAACTTCAGTGTGATAATTTTCTGATCCATGTCATTTATTCTGTTGTAATGAAGTTGCATGTACTTGAAAATAAACACATCTAATCTAGGCAGCAAAAAAAGCCAAAACACTTAAGGAAGAATTTCCATACCATACTTATAATGAGCTATTTATTTCATTTATTTCCTTTCATACGGTTGTACCATAAAGAGAGTCACTTTATGCACGCAAGTGTATGCTGTGTGTCCATCATAAAGTCTCCATTAGCACAGTATAAATGTTCAGTTACCTATCTTTGTCCACACTATTGCTTGCTTTGTGCAAGACAGCATCCTATTTTCATGTCATTTTTGTCTGCCAGTGAATACCAACCTCTATAGCAACACATTTTTCCAAGTTACTGACATTTTTCAAAACTTTATAAAGCCATGATGAAGTTAAATGGGATACTCGTGAAAATTTTAGCTCCTCATGACAGATATGAACATGTCATATGTAAAATCACATAACCAAAACCGAAAGAAAATCCTTTCTAGTAATTTTTAATGTAATTATTTTCAAATGAGGAAAAAGAAACAAAAATAAAAGACTTCTGTAAGGATTAAGAGGAATTAAAATTATAATTTCATTTAAATTTGCTGAGATATCTGCACGCACAAAGAACTTGAAATCTAAAGACATAAAATATAGTCATCTCATGTTAATGACAAAAATAAGCTAAGAGTTGAAACAGGAAAAGCACTGAACTTCTCAAAAGAAAATACTTTAAAAGGTGAAAGACAGAATGATTAAAATAAGTATCTAGGACAGGATTTCAGCATCATCATCCCTACAAAATAGCTATTCAGTTCCATAAAAAGACACTTCATGGAAAAAGAGAAAACTTAAAAAAAAAATATTTTTTTTTTTAATTTTCAATGCCTTCTCAAAAGTTATGTTCCATGAAATAGACATTTGTTCAAGTGACCTGAGTAATTCCAAGAAAATATGCATTTTACACCAACTATAAAGCAAATCAACCAACAGTTAAAAGTTGTAAAAAAGGAATTCATTGTTATATTATACTAATAATTCTTAACTCTGTGCTAGACTGATGCACTCATTTTGGTGTGTGCTCAGACATACAGACTTACATATTTATAAGCTTCTACACAGAACAACCCATTTGCTGTGGATGTCAGTTCTTGCTTTCTGAATAGTTTAACCTGGAACTGCCAGCAACTTTGGAGGAAAACAAATAAGCAGAGGAGAAGGAGGTCTTTAGCTAGAAGGGTGTGAACTATCTCACAGAAAAGCCTGACATTTTAAAGAGTGAAAAAGAAGGCAATTTCAATTTAGCAACACCTGCTGGTTCTACAAAATTACAACCTAAGTAGTAAACAAAGCATTTATTCTCTTCATTAAGGAGGTTATAAACTTTACAGCACATCTTACAAAGGCTTGAGAAACACACTCACTTCATGGCAATTATAGAGGACCTGAATATCGATCCTATTTTAACGTTTTTATACTCTCGTTATTCCCTGACATCAGCATTGATGATTCATCCCTGGAGATACCATCCTCATTTCAAATTGTGTCTCACCTCAGCTGAAAAAATCTGTTTCCCTGCTGAAATAAGTAGTTACAAGAATACTGCCCAACATCTTGGGCATACTTTTGCATACTGAGATAAATACAGCAGATAAGAGAGTTTTGTTAGGAAGGTGAGGTCTGGATTCCTCAGTCTCTTAGCTCTCTCCAACAGGCAACTAATCAAGCAGCTCTGTTATGTTCAGATCATCCATTCCGGTGCAGAGGACTTCTACACAGGCAGCTTCCCTAACATTTTATGCAAGGCAGCTGGAAGTCTCAGCCTTACCAACAATTATAGACCAGCAGTGTTATTCTTAGTTGAACTAGTTGGGCAGAGGGATGTTTTTCCCCCTTTAAAGAGCAACTGGGTGCCCCAGCCTACCTATGTAATTCGATACCTCCTGTAACACCATCCACACATCACAACATAAAAGGAGCACTACCTGATCATTAGAAAGATCCTTGTGTCAGTGGTCTGTGACTCAGGAGTGTTTGATTTATATACACTCACGGTAGATTATTATAACTTCACTGCTGTGCCCTACTTAGTGTCTCTGGCTAGCTATGGAACAAACAAAAGATGCCCTCAACTGAAGCAGCACAGAAAAATGTGTTCATACTTTAGTGAGAAAAAAACCTACAGAATACAAGAATTTGAGTCATTATCACAATAGGTAACATCCAAGCTACATTTAGAAACAATTACAGAAGCAAGGGAGAAACAAGCAGTCACATTTAAAACACCAGTCAAGATCCTTCTTGTCCAGGTGATAACTATATAGGAAAAAAAACAAACAAACCACAACACACACAAACAAGTGGAAACATAGCAATGAAAACTCGTTAGAGACAGATAGGAACTTACAGGTTCTTGTAATTCTGCTTCATCCCAGGCTCCCCAGCCACCATCTTCCCAGCCTGTTGATTTGCCTGCTTTAAGTGAAAAAAGATTTTTCACATAAATATAGCATAGGCAAGGAAAAACACAATCAAAAAGGATTGCTGGTGGTTGTTTTCCTTTCCCCACCAATGAATTATATATTTTTTTTAATGGCAGATATTGAATGAGTTCTACAGAAAGAACCATGAAGTAGTAGAAATTGGTATCTTATTTCTCTGTATTTACTTCCATTTTTGACACTATGGAAAGTTATAACAGAAGATGTAATCAAACTACAAATTGGAAACAGGTGTAACACCACCTGTGCCACATTAATTCTGACCGACTACATCTAGGACTCAGGGCAAATTAACATCTACACTGTTAACTGCTACAACATATCATTGATCCTTCAACAGGGCCTCTCTGCACTTTACTAGAACAAATTATTCAATCAAATTTGTCATATCTCAGCTTCTCCATACCTATTTCAAGAGAGCCAATTTGCATTTCTAGTTTTATAGAATGAAAGAGTGAGGGCATGAAAGCCCTCTATATCCACTTGACAAAAAAACTTTCTCCAGTGGGTACAGAGACCTAAGACCCTAAGAACTCATTGCAAAATTTAACATTTAGCTTTATTTAACTAATTATTACTGCTCCAAAGACAAAAAAAGCCCCATCTTGTACATATTAGGTAGCTACAGAAGGAAAGTATGGGACAGCAGGCTATCTCCAACCCTTCAGAACCCCACATATATGTGTCCAGATGTTTTACTAACTGGCATAAGACGATGTGTAACACATCACAAGAACCACATATGCACAATTTTATGATAAACAGTATTTCTATACATAAGTAAAATCTCTTCCTTTCCATAATGGTGGATTGTGGTTTGGTTTAAATCAATTGCAGGATCAGTCAGTAGCAACATAAGCTCATTTGAACAGGGAATGACAGTACATGGAAATTCACCTGTGGCAACAAAACACCTGAGCCCATAATAATGCAGACCCCGCCAACACTCCCAAAGCGACCAAAGCAAAAGCTGAAGTGGCCTCCGAAGTGAAAATAAGCACAAGGACCTTGGCTACTCACCTCTTTACAAGAAAACAGAAGAAAATTAAGGAGACACTGATAGCTCTCAATTGTGTCATTCAGAAAAACCACAAGCTTACAAAATACCTTAAACACCTGAGAAAACAGGGATTCAGAGACAGACCCAATTCTCAGTTGTCTTATAAGAGTTAATATATTAGTCTTAAATAAAAAACATCTCAAATTTTATCATCTAAAGATACAGAATTTGATGTGAATTTAAAAGCCTATGTAAAGGGTAATTATGCACAGGCATTCAGAAGTAGATGTGCAGTCCTCAACCACCACCATCATTGGGACCTTCAATAACCATGTCGTGGTTTAACCTCAGACAGCACCTAAGCACCACGCAGCTGCTTGCTCACTCCTTCCTGCCTCCAGGCAGGATTGGGAGGAGAATGAGAAGAACAAAAGTGAAAAAACTTGTGGGTTGAGATAGAGACAGTTTAATAGGACAGTAAAGGAAGAAATAATAATAGTAATCATGATAATAGTAATAGAAGAATATACAAAACGAGTGATGCACAGTGTCACTGTTTACCACCCACTGACTGGAACCCTGCCAGTCCTGAGAAGCAATCCCAGTATCCCAGGCAACTCTCCCCAGTTTATATACTGAGCACAATGTTGTATGGTATAGGATATCCCTTTAGCCAGTTTGGATTACCTGTCCTGGCTATGCTCCCTCCCAGCTTCTTGTTCACCTCCTCACCAGCAGAGCACTGGAAGCTGAAAAGTCCTTGAGTTAGTATAAACACTACTTAGCAACAACTAAAACATCAGTGTGTTACACAGAATCACACAGAGTATTAGGAGTTCGAAGGGACCTCGAAAGATCATCTAGTCCAATCCTCCATCAGAGCAGGATCACCTAGACTAGGTCACACAGGAACGCGTCCAGGCAGGTCTTGAATGTCAACATTATTCCCATATTAAATCCAAACTACATTATACCAAATACTAGGAAGAAAATTAACGCTACCCTAGATGAAACCACAACCAGGACAAAGCATCACTGTAGTTAGTAGAAAAGCCAAGCACTGACTTCCACCTAGATGCACTAGCATGAAATCTGAAGCAGTAGCATCAGTAAGACTTCAAGATTTTTTGAAGGATTTCTTTCAAGTTTCTCATTAACTGATGTAATGGTTACTTCGATCAAAAGAACTTTAAATGGCATGCCTCAAATTTGTCTAAATTTAGTTTTAAGCAAGCAAGATTTTGCCATGTTGGATGATCAAATACTAAGGACAGGAAGATTTGTATCAAGAACGCTCCAATTTTAGTTGGTCTAAAAACTCTGGTCCCTTTACCACTAAACAAAGAAAGGCAGAATCCAGTACAACAAAACAGACATTTGTATTCTGTCTGTTTAGGCAGATTTTTAAACTTTTGTGTGGGTAATGAAGACAAAAACACAAAAAAATATTTTAGCTTAAGAAAAACTTTCCACCAATGCTGTTAAGAAGGTAAGTCAGAAGACTGTAAAAGACAAAACACCCACACCATTAACAGCCTTTGTTGAAATCGAAAGCCTGTACTATCTACTAAATGGGTGAGTCAGCCAGTTTTACTGCATCATCATCAATACAGATCTGACTGCACAGTTATTTTAGGCATAACTATATAAGCAACAAGCTTCCAAGGGTCCCAGAGGTTAAGAATTCTCCAATGTACAAATATATAAAGGAGAATTATGGCTAATATTGTTGAATATAAACCACAAGAAGAAAACAGTAACTAACTTCAATGTTTAGTTTAAGATAGCTAACAAAATTCTACTTCTGATTGCATTTTATTATCTCAAAAGACAACAAAATCTCCCTCTTATAGAATTCATAGAGGAAAGGAATCTGCCAGTGTGCCACAGTTCAGAGAGAAACATAACCACATCCAAGAAACACAGCTGGGGCCAATGCCTTCCCTACAGCACAGAGAACAGAGCAACCTTTCCAAGAAACCTCAGACACTTCAACTCTGAGACTGAACATCCAACATAAAACTTCAACTGTGAGGATTCTTGCTGCCTCTTTGTGAATTTGAAACTTCTGAGCTGCTTTGGTGATAATGTGTAAGATAATTCGTTTTAAGCATATTTATCATAAACTTAATACCCAAAACAACAATTTCTACTGATACGTATGTCTTGTTTAAAAAACGAGAACAGAGGAGAGGGAAACCTTAGCAACAGATCTAGACCAATGAGGTCTAATTCAATATGACAGGTATTTTTACTCGGTCTGACTTCCTCCCCAAATTGCAGCATGTAACTCCAAGTGCAAAAAACTGCCAGTGTCCTTGCAGCATGATGACCTAGAGCAGGCAGCAGAAGCTTCCCCTCCTGCCCTCACCTCTATGCCCCAGCTCGCTGCAGCAGGTTACCAGAGGGCACACTTGGCATGGGATTGCCCAGAAGAGTCTATGTTTGCCCAAGTGGGAGAGTATGCATTGAAAACTGGATGCCCAAAGCCACAAAGGTCAAACTACCCCTACCTACATTAATATATAGCTTTAAAACAAGCAAGATCATGGATCTTTTTTTTAATACATACAAAAAATTCCAACTCATGCACAAGCCAATTATCTGTGCTCAACAGGTTTTAGATTACTGCCCATAAACTATCAAGCTGCATCAGTCAAAAATCTAATACTTATTGTACATTCTTTACACAGAAAAGTGATAAACAAATGAAGTTATGCATCAATTTGTTTCATATCTTAATGAACTGGATTTGGCTGGGATGAAGTTCACCTACTTCATAGTAGATGGTATGGTGCTGTGTTCTGGATTTGTGATGACACAAACACAGTGATGTTTCAGCTACTGCTGAAAAGTGCTTACACATCATCCAGGCCTTGTCTGTTTCTCACACTGCCCTGCAGGCAAGTGGGCTGGGGATGCACAAGAGGTTGGGAGAGGACAAAGGACAGCTAAGCACAACTGGCCAAAGGGATATCCCATACCATACGATGTCATGGCCAGTGATAAAAAGATCTGGGGGAGAGAAGGAAAGAGGGAGAGGGGATGACTTTCAGAATCATAGCATTTGCTTTCCCAGGCAGCTGTTACACATGACAAAGCCTTGCTTTCCTGGAGATGGCTGAACACCTGTCTGTTGATGGGAAGTAGTGAATGACTTCTTTGTTCTGACTGCACGCACAGCTTTTGCTTTACCTATTAAACTGTCTTTATCTAAGTCCACAAGTTTTCTCACCTTTACCCTTCCAATTCTCTTCCCCATCCCACTCTACAGGGGAGTAAACAAGTGGCTGTGTGATGTTAGCTGCCTACCACAGTTAAACCACAACACTTAATTGCATGTGTGTAGCTTGTTAGGTTTATGACCTTACAGCTTGTTTCCCAATCATGCTTTAAGCATTCATAAAACTAATAACCAATCATTTCTTGCACTATTACTTAAGTGCAAGAGCTTCATATTTTTTCTTATGTATATTTACTGCAATTCTGATACAATTAGATTACATAATTAGTGGAGAAATAGAAGCAGTTTATTGTCTCTTCAAGCCAGGGAACATTAGAAATAGTTTACAATCTTCTTGCTGTTCAGTAACCATAGACAATTTATTTCCAAAGCTCTTCCAACGTGAGGATTGACCAATACATTAGATTGTTTTGCACATTACTAGGAAGCCCCTTTTGAGACTAGAATTACATTTGTTTTCTCTTATCACTTCAGACATCCATGACTGGGAAAAAAAAAAATGACGACACTCAAACTAAGTTAGTTTGCTAACCTGAAGAAAAACCACTCGAGCCATTTCCTTTAGGTGGTCACAATTGCTTTCAACAGAATAAAAGACGACTAAGTTAAAAATAATAGACACACTAGATTCTTCAAAGTAATGCTGCAAATTTCCATGGTTTACATTTGCAACTTAACACTAATTTGAGGTACCATAGGGTGGGGACACACACATACACACACAACTTTATGATGTTATATAGCACAGGAAACACATGAAACGGATTACATACAAAACACAGTATTTCAGCTTTCTTTCAGGTGTGACAGCTTAAGTTATAGCAATAAAGAAGGAATTCTATCCAGTAAAGGAGGTGCTAAAGCAGCAAAACACTCAAGTGTGACAACTTGAACAAAGTGCTGACGCTATTCTGTCGTGTGTTAAGAGCACATCATTTAGTCTTCTCCATATCTCACAATGCATTAACAACTACAGATATGCATTCTATCTGTGTTATGTTACATTCTTATGATATTTTATGTGAAAACTGAAAGAAAGGTATCTTAAATTAACATAACACAATCTGGAGAGGGAGAATCTGATTAAAGAGGCAATACAAAAGAGCTTGTCAGAAGACTCTTCAACAGGCATACAGCAAATTCAATAAGAGAGATACAGAAGCAGTTAAGAAGAACCCTACTGCTAAATGCAATCTAGAATTTTATTTTCTTTGTAACCTTGTTTGCAAGTCTGAAATAAAAAGCCTGGCCTTCTGTATTTCCGAATTAAATTAGTTGATGCAGATAAAGCAAAGCGTGCAAGCACAACTCCAAAGATGTTATTCAGAGGAACTGGTCTGAAAAGCACTTTTCAGGATGCTGGCAATGTAGCAGGGCTGGATTTTGGAGAAGATTTTCTCTGCCAGGCTTAAGCCATCATTCCTACCATAAAAAGCAGTAAAGTGACACCTCATAGCTCTGAGCAATGCACTCCCATCAGATCAGGGGGCTGAAGTTTTTTTCCCCTCAACTAAGCAGCAGTATCTCAAAGCTGTGTGCTGTGCCATGCACCGCTCTGAAGTGACCAGCTTACTATCACAGATGCAGGTATCATTGCTTGGGAACTCCCAAGGACAAGTTTGGGTTTGTTTTTATTTTTTTTAGTAATTTTCTTATTAATTTCATTTAGGTAATGGGAGATAAACACATTTGGCAACTAAAACTATCTGCACACCAGAAAAGCACTGGTGTTATTTCGCATTAACACCCACAAAGTTTAGTGAGCAGTAGTCCTACCTGACTATGTCACTGAATTCCTATCACCAAGCCTATCAAATGTTTTAAAACAGAGTTCAAGCTCACAGTCTACTGGAAGAACAGACAGACCTAGGAGTTTAACAATAGCCAACAAGTATCCCAAAACATCTTCAACACAGCATGCTGTCAAATTACATGTAATGCAAATACTTTCAATTACCAGTATTTGCACATTTGAATAAGCAGTTTTCAAAACCACTTAGATACCACTAGGCTCAGGCTCCACAGAAGATTTATGCCTCATTATTAGCATTAACTTTTCCCAAGTATCTTAAATTCTCATGCTTTATTAGTCCTGTTCATTAGATATGAAAAAGCATTCAAACACTGTTTTTCTCCTAGCAAATAAAGGAATGGGAACTCCATATGAAACATCTTTAACCAGCTTACTGCATAATACTGTTTTTATTTAAGCCACATGAGGCAAGATCCACCCCAACACCTTTTATTCCATCACGTACAATAAAAAAGTAGCCGCATTTTAGATCACATCAATGGTCACCTCAAACCATCTATGAACATTTCGTAAGTTATTTCAGCATTGCATTAATGGCCATTTTAACACACGATCACATAATGCAAGCAAGGAGAACAACAGGAACCCTTTCAGCACATACTTTTAGAAACACAAACATATTACAAGCTTTTGCTTTTATCTTCAGTGTTCAAGAGGCACTAACTGGACCCTACTAATTCCAGAATCCCTCCTTTAGATACAGATCTCAAAAGAAAAGCTATATTGAATCTATATGCATTTTTCAGAGCACTATTAGAGTCAAATGACAAGCACAAATAGCAGCAAGTAAATGTTTTCTACCAAAAGTTTCAGACAATAAGACTGGCTGTATAAAATTCTTCCAGTATTACTTTCTTCCAAGTGCTTTTCAACAATAAAGAAAATTAAATTAAATCCTGAACAGAGAAAGAAAGCAGTAATAAAATATAACAACACATATACAGAAGATTTAGTGGTAACATTAACTAGTTGAACATATAGTGTACTTTTAATACTTTTTCACAATTATTGTGTCATATTTTTACCAGCACCTGTAGTGACAGGACAAGGGCCAACAGTTGTAAACTGAAAGCAAGTTTGAGTTTACCCTCAGCAAGTTTGCTGACGACACCAACCTATGCAGTGTGGTTGACATGCTGGAGGGAAGGGATGCCATCCAGAGGGACCTGGACAGGCTGGAGAGGTGGGCCTGCACAAATCGTATTAAGTTCAACAAGGCCAAGTACAAGGTCCTGTATCTGGGGGCAATCCCAAGCATAAATACAGGCTGGACAGAGAACTGACTGGTAACAACCCAGGGGAAAAGGACTTGGAGGTGCTGGTTGATGAGAAGCTCAACGTGAGCTGGTAATGTGTGCTTGCAGCCCAGAAGGCCAACTGTATCCTGGGCTGCATCAAAAGAAGCACAACCAGCAGGTTGAGGGAGGCGATTCTCCCCATCTACTCTGCTCTTTTGAGATCCCATCTGGAGTACTGCATCCAGTTCTGGGGCCCTCAATATAAGAGGGACATCAAGCTGCTGGAGCGGGTCCAGAAGAGGGCCACAACGATGACCAGTGGGCTGGAACACCTCCCCTATGAGGACAGGCTGAGAGAGTTGGCGCTGTTCAGCCTGGAGAAGAGAAGGCTCCAGGAGACCTTACTGCAGCCTTCCAGCTCCTGGAAGGGACCTAGAAGAAAGCTGTAGAGGGACTTTTTACAAAGGCATGCAGTGATAGGACAAAAGGTAATGGCTTTAAACTGGAAGAATGTAGATTTAGATTAGATATTAGGAAGAAATTCTTCACTATGAGGGTGGTGAGAAACTGGAACAGGTTGCTCAGTTAAGTTGCGGAGGTGCCCTCCTTGGAAGTGTTCAAGGCCAGGCTGGAGACAGCTTTGAGGAGCCTGGTCTAGGGGGAGGTGCTCCTGCCCATGGACTAGATGGACTTTAAAGGCCTCTTCTAACACAAACATTCTATGATCTCCCCCTCTTTTACTTCCTCCACAGACCTTTTAATCTTTTAAAACAAGGACCTTGCTGTTTTCTCTCATAGCTCTATTTACAGCTGACAGACTTTACAAGCATCCTCACTAACTTCTTCAAATGCCTTCCTTTCCATGCTGTTGTCAGAAAGCCAATACATCAGCCAAATATAGTTAACACAGTACAGCACTAACAATGTACAGACCAGTGTTTCATTCCTCTGTACTGTCTATCCTGGGCATGGATCTGTTGGTACTACTTCTCTGTGGAGAACACCACCTCTGTGCCAGACAGCTCACCTTTCACTACGCATTGCCTCACACAACAGAAATCTGCTCCACAACTTCAGACTGCAGCTGCTGTAAGAATTATTGTCTTTTAATTTAAGCTGCCAAACTAAATCCCTAGTATATCTGAAGCACATTTTGCATTATTAGACAACCCTGCATGCACATTTGTTAACTTTATGAGGTCATCTTAAAACAATTTCACTCTCCTAGCAAACAAAATTACAAGTCTTACAATTACCCTGTGATGCACAGAGTCTGTAGTCGAAGACCTTTACCTACACACTACAGAATAAGGACCAACATAGGAGAACAACCGAGCACCTGAAACTTCAAAACAGCAGGAAAACCTGAACTTTTAGGTGAAGATGCAGCACCCACGGCAGAACATCCACCCTTTATCACAGTAACAATGTCGGGCACTCAGCTACCCCCAGTTACCCCCTACACGTCCCCGCACACCCTTGAGCGAACAGGGACGGTGAGGAGAGCGGGAACAAGCGAGCCCAGAGCCACCCCCGGCTGTGGCCACCAGGCAGGGGCGCACGGCCCCGCCGGGACAGGCCCCCGTCGCCGGGCTGCTCTCCGCGGGACAGTGGAAACTCCCACCCCACGGAGCTCCAAGGGGGCCGCAGGGAAAAGTCCCAACACTGCCGCCTACACAGACCCCGTATCAGACCGGGCTAGGCCGTACTCCAGCTGCCCGGAACCACGGGGCGGACTCACCGCTCTCCTTGCCGGCTGCGGAGCTGCCCTGACGGCGGTGCGGGCACAGGAAGGCGCGAGCCGCCTCTAAGTCCTGGAAGGAGCCGAAGGGGACTAGAGCGCACGACATGGCGTTACCGGTATCGGTGCCAGTACGGGTACCAGTACTGGCACCGGTGCCACCACCCAACCCGGAAGCGGTCGCAGAACTCCCCTCACAGCCGGCGCCGCGCGGCCCTACGCAGGGCGCATGCGTGGTGTGAGGCGTTCTCCGCTTCCGCGTGCCACGATAGCCGTCACGTGACTCCGACAGTCGAGAGTCTGGAGGGTTGGTGGCGCAGCCCCGAAGGCGGACGGAGTTGTGGAGGAGCTCTGGGAGCAGCGGGTGTGTGTCGGGATTGCGTCCTTCATCCGCCGGGCAGCGAGCAGTGACCCCGCAGAGAAGCAAGGTCGGCAGTTCCTGAGGAGAATAGCGGCCTACGTGTCCGTTTTTTGCCCTGGCCCGAAAGCTTGTAGCTGGGTGGCATAGAAGTACCTGGGGCCGCTGACGTAGAAGTTGCCGTAGGCCTGCAAAGCGGCTCAGGCACCAGCACTAGGGAGCAGCTGTGAACGCCCAGTGTTAGCAAGCACAGGAAGAACAACGGCTGCCAAGTACTGTGTTGGCTTCCCAGGGCCAACTCATGATGCTGGCGCTGGCAGTAACTGGCATGTGGGAGTTCTACTGGTGACAACGACTGCGTACTTGGCAGGAAAGGCAGGACCTCTTCCCAGCTGGCCTGGGTCTAAAGGAAGGTGCTGTGAGATGCTGATACAATTTCATCATCCAGGCCTAATGATGAACTCAACATGGCTTTATGCCTGTGTTACTTTGATGAATAGGGAATGCCTTTAAGGAGTAATGAGGACAGGGTTTCTTTCAATCTTAATTGCTCTTGCAAATAGAAAGCTTTTGTTTGGGTTTGATTTCACCCAATTTCTAGTCTTTCTCTAGACACTGAGGCATCTTAGTTGCAGCAGTGATTGTGTTGAATGACGTTTGCTGTGGAGTGACATCATTGTAATGTTGACAGCTGATCCATAGCCTCAAAAATCTCCCTCTTAGGTAAGGAAAAAAGAAAAACCATGTGTGAGAAGAACACCAGGGGATATTTTCTGGTCCTCAAGAAGCAAATTGCCTGCTCCACAGGATTTCAGACTTTTTGTTAATGGATCCTACTTGACAAGGTGCTTTTTTTTCTACGTAAAATATGGTTGCTTGTTTTCACACAGATGTCTTTTATTTGGTAGATGTGCGTGTGTCTTCAGTAGTTAAAAACAGAAATGATTGAACAAGTAGTCCAGGCTATTCTGAAAGTTTGGTTTGTGGTCTAAGTGTTTTGAGTCTTTAAACACCTTCTGAGACTGAGCACATTTTTCTTAAGTTTCATTCCAAACTGGAATCCATCTCGACTGTCCTGAAGGCACAGACTATAATAGGCTATAAACTCTAGAAACTTCATTAGATTTTCAAAGAAACTGGCCTTAACTTATCCTGGCAACTTTTTAATGTCTTCAGCTGTTCTGTTCTGTTGCAGTAAGTGGGACCCAATAGCAGTTTTGCCCTTAGCAACAGCAAGGGCATTTTGATTCTACATTTAATATCTGTGGCTCCTCAGGCAACACACAGGTTGGACTGGAATTTAAGCAGGTGAATAATCCTGTGCCAATTCAGTGCAAAGTTGTTGAATTCTGTTTTTCTGAACAGGCATAAAAATTATATTCTCTGTACCAGTGGGAAGGAGATGCTTTGAAAACAGGGTCATGTTATGGGAAAGATTGAATGCAACTGGTATTGAGGAATGGCTAATGACTTTGAAGATGCTCTAATTAAACATGTAAAGTCTGTGGGGAAAAATATTTAATGACATTTTAGATCTGTAACATGCACAGTCACTAGTAATGTTAAGTGAATAAATGAAGAGTATGCAAGAAATTAAATTACAACCTGGTTTGTCATTCTTCAGTGACGCTTTCATCACATTATGAAAATTTCCTTGTTTAGAGACTGTAAGACACTCATATCCCTGCCTGGTTTGCTGTACACAAAGAAGTCAAGTTACAAAAGTGCCAAGTTTTCAATTAATGCATAAAATAAGGTAATGAATAATTCAGCATATGAGTTAATATTTCAAGACTGGGTTGAGCCCTGATGAACTCATATTATCACTTTGGCTACTGAATTGCCTTTTTGTGTGTTTCTTACACCTTCTTCAATAGTTAATAATTTTTTAATATTCATTACAAATATATAGAAAGCTATTAAAGAAAAAAAGCTTTGAAAAACCTCTGTCATAAATATTAAGCAAAGTTCTTGAAGCCATTCAGATAAATGCTAATTAGCAATACAGTGACAGTGACAACAATACTTTGCATTTACATTGGTCCTGTCATTTGGAGACCTTAATGCGGTTTACAGAAATGCATAATTATGAACGTTAGGGATTTTCACTTGGGGAAATGAAGATAATGAAAGATGAAGTTATTTGCTCAGGGCAAATCCACAGATCTGTGGAGTATGGTGAGCAAAACTCTGCTCTCTTCCTCATCAGTGATGATCTCCACCCGTCATTCATTCATGCCAGTTAGCATCAATGAATGTGATTATACTGTCATATCCAGAGTTCTGCATTTGGTCTTTAATAATAAGTGAAAATGAAACCAGCAATTTAGCAGACACATCTATAACATAATGTCAACTTGATACAAACAATCACTTTATCAAATACATCCATAAGTGGCTTCCAAATAATGCAGTCATCAGCACTGATGGAGAGGGACCAAGAGTTAATCAGCATTCAGCAAAATGCAGAGAACAGCAGAGAGAATACGGAGAATCTCAGTCAAATGTTTGTGCTTGTACCAAGCCCTTCACTGCTGTCTAATCACAGCTAAGCATAGAACCCCATTCTTAGATGCCCAAATAAGTGATGTCTGTCTCGTGTATGCCGAATATCCGTGATTCCCAAAGCGTCAGTATAACTTCCGGTGGTTTGCTACCTCAAGACATCAGTTTGCATATTTATATCTTTATATAAATGTCTTATTTCAGATTTATATAAATACATAGCAATATAAAGAAGAGCTGTATGTCACCAAATTATCTGTCTTGGGATATCTGTAACAGACCTTTCTGTCTCTCAGTAGACAAGGCACTGAATCCTTTAGTCCTGAGCTCCCACAAGGGCACAAGGCAGGACTGGGGCAGAGCTTGAAGTATGAAGATTCATTACTGCTGTTACAGTTTATGAAATTCAGTAAAGGTTGTAGTTGAACAGAGGATGGAAACATGCACTTGATATTTCTCTTTTCCTGTATGTTGAATTTCTTGCACATAGAAGGTGGAGGGAAAACAAGATGCTGAAGAAACTACTTCCAGTTTGTCCCTAGATCAGATGTTCTGACTCAGCAAGGGCAGGATAGGAGTGAAGAAAGGGAGGAGCAGACAGCACATCTATTCTGATCATTATGAGCTGGGTTAAGTCTGGATTTAAGCAATCTTTTTTCCTCTCTGCATAATTGGTAGGCCACTGCAGGCAGCTCCAGCTTAAATTTATCTACAACGGCCTGCAAGGCTTAATAAAATGCTGGCTGTGCTTTTCTCCAAATATATCCTTTGCAACTTGAGGTAATGTAGAAGGCATGAAGACTAGTGTCTCGACTACTCTTGAGTGTTTATTCATAAGTCTTTCTGGAGAGATGGGTTCACTATTCTGGCCTTCAATTAAAAGAATATTTTCACACAAGCTCTAGATAATCCGAATCCTAAATTCATATTCTAGATTTTTTATTTTTGAAGTAATGAGATTTTTAAGATAATCTGGATCTTTTTTCATCATTGATTGCTTGTGGTTGATGCTGCACACTCAGAGTCTTATCTTTTGTATTTCTTGATCTTCACATAAAGATGTGGTTTAAACACTCTCTTAACAGAGAGCCAAGGTATATTCCCACATAAAAATATATATACAGGATGGCAAAAACCTCCAAAGTTTTCTTCCCACAGTTTCCTCTACATTTTTGGAAGGCAGTCTTGTCATAGAAGGGATCTGTACCATAAATGCTATGTATTCATCTTGAAAATGCCAGGCTTCCTGGTTTGAGATAGCAGCACTAAGTCCCCTAATTTCCATGTAATAAGGTTATCCACATTCCTTCTTGGTACACTTTGGGCTTATGTAAAGTCGAAGTGCTGGGATTTGATTAATTGTAATCCATGCCTAATGCTTAACAGTAGACTATTTTAGTTCTGCATATGTGCATCCAAAACATACTCTGTCATGCACGCTTTACTCTTGTCCTGTGGTGAGCCAGTATTTTTTATTCCAGAAGCCCTTTCTGGGAATGAAAGCAAACCCTGCCCCTCCAATATATGTGCCAGTGCCTAGCAGTATGATGCACAGCATCAAAGCCCAGGGCGCGACAATGTGTCTCACTCCTTTTTTTCTCTCACTTTCCTGGGCCAGACTCATACATTGGCATCCCTGCCTGCCTGTTATCTGCATGTGGAGGGTAGCTGTTGCTAAGCAACTCTGGACCAGGCATCACAATCTGGTTTTAAAATGGAGAATTAACTAAATTAGTTTTGATGACGATGAGATATAGCTGAACAGAAAGCAGGAGCAAGGAGAAAAGGGGGGGAAAAAAGCAGCTGTGATTTGCACTAGAGAACAAAAGGTGTCCAAGCAGAATGGGGAGTTTTGAAAGCAAAGACGTATGTGACCCAAGTGGAAGAAATAAATAGAGAATTAGGTGCTCTTCAGGGCAAGGGCTGTCTCTACAGTAGTACATCACCTAGCACAGCAAAATTCCACATTTAGGTGTCTTCAAGGATGCCGTCATAACACAAAAAAGTGAACATAAAGTGCTGCTGCAGAGCCTTCCACTTCTGCCTCTCACTGGTCCTGATTCTAGTATGGCCTCACAGCCACCTCTGATAGGAGATAAAGAATATTAAAAGTGAGGGAATTTAATAGTTCATTTTCCTGTCCTGGGGAATTTTTGCCTCCATTGACTCCTTGTGCTACCCCAGCTTGCATGACAGCAAGCCTGCAGCGGCCTTGGGTGACTGCACAGTGACTGAGGTATTGACGTATTTTTTTGGTAACCCTACAGATATCACTACTGCATTCATGCATAGCCCATGAAGAATTTTCCTTCCAGTAAGGACATACTGTACTAGGTATGGCCAAATCTCATTGTTTTGTATTGCCTGAGTTCCCCAACCTCAGAATCCAGATCATAGCGTTCCATGAAGAAGCACATTGGCTATTTGGATCAATAGCTTTCATTATTCTTCTAGAGATAAAAAGGCCAAGCAAAAAATATGCAAGTTTTTTCTGAGCATATTCACGTTTTGTCATTAATTCACTGCAATAGTACTTATTGCCATCTATGTTCATTTTTCATGAATATTTCAGCAAATAATTTCACAGGCTGGAATAGTCTTAGAAAAAAACATATGCAAATATTGAAGAACATTGCCCAAAAAGTCCCTGTACAGTTGTAACTGTGATTCCTCCCAGCCATAGAGCATATGTGTACCCCACTGAATTTTTGGTCTAGTCATGACAAATCAATATGAATGAGAATTGAAATATTCAATATTTAGGCTGGAAAATTTACAGGCCAAGAATTCTTTGATACAATGAACTTGTGAGTGAATCTGAACAAGGTTAACACAGTTGCGTGGTGTTCAGAACATTGAAAACAATAGCAGAGAGAAATAAGTAAGGTGATTCCTTTTCAGCAATGCAGCTTTGCTTGTAGTGGTTATCAGTCAATCATTTGTTCTATTTCTCTCCTGCTCTTAAATGTCAGCAATAGATTTTAAGAGATCTTAGTTCATAAATATATCTTCAGACAACTTTCAGATACTACTTTGATTTTTACATAAAGCAAGATAGTTAAATCTGATAGGCTTATTCAGTGACAGAGTCCAATAACATGGATTCCTTACTTAATTCATATCTCTGAAGTACATTTTTTAAAATAATTGGTTGTCTCAGTAGAATATTATATATCTGGATTTTCAGCACGTAAACCAGAACTCTCTAAAGAGGTGCTTAAATGTTAGGGACCTCTCTTTTGGGTTTGATATTGCTACGAACGCAGCTGACATATCCATAGATGCTCTATCATTCCTACTTTGCTAATGTGCTATCAATCAAGCAACAACAACAAAAAAATACTGTTTCTGCATCTGAGGTTCATCTTTTCTGTGTCTTTATTCATTACAATGAGACTTTGATGTCACAGATCTGAAAGAAATAGGAGAGAGAGATGTAAATAGAGAGAAGAAAGGATGCCTAGTCTTCGTGATCTTTAATGAGAGAAAACCTGAATGTCAGCAAAGCAAATTTACCATCTCAGAGGATGAGTTCAGACTGCCATCTGGGGGATTTAGGGCTGAGAAATCTGGCTGAAGGGCTGAGAAATGTAGCCTGCGTGGTGGATCTAACTGGTCACCTTTCAAAAGTCAAAGCATTCACTGCAACTGTCTTATCCAGTGAACTTTTTCCTGAGCTGTTCAGTTTGCAGACTTTGCAAACCTGGCCTGATTTCTGAGTACTTGTGGAATTGTTTGGATGAATAATTTTCAATCCTCAGCCTGTTCTTAAACTTCCTTTCAATGTGTTTCTGATCTGTGACTGGTTACTTAATTTACATAGGATTTTTGTGCAATTTTTGTTGGATTTCCCCACCACCACCTTTATTTCCTTTTAAAAAGGGAAGTAAAATATATTGAATAATAGAGAGTAGTTAATACACAAAAAATTATGCTATCATAGGTCACCTGTCTGTGATCATCACCAGAAGAGGAAAGGACATCAGTCCCTATCCAGGCATTCATAAAAAGCCAGGGAAATGATTCCCTAAAGATTGGGTATACAACATTGCATTTGTGTAAAAGTGTATGAATAGCCTAACACAAATGCCATCTAACATAGCAGCCAGCTAGAGTGCTGATCACCACTCACAAATGCTTGAATAAAAAGAAATTATCCTAGGTCTCTAAGTGCAAATAATTCTTTTTTCACACTACAGGCAGTTTTCTATGGTCTTGATAAAAATGGGGTTGTCTGTCTATCAACCATTAGTTTAAATGGTGATTGTAGTTGAAGATCTGTAAGAGCTGAATCTAGTTATTTTCTGCAGTAGTTTAGATGATGACATGAACTGAATAGTAAATGAAAATACAGATGATTGCAGATTCCTGTCTACATAGATGTAAGCTGACTGAGACAGAGTAAAAAGCAGATCCTGAACAAATACGTTTATATAGTGTGTTTTTGATATTTCTCTGAAATAAATATATCTGGTCAACAGTCATTAGACATATTTTCCTATACACAGAGAGAAATCTCAACCTCATCTATGCCAAAGTAAGCTTTACAGCCAGGTGTTAACATTTGGTTTTCTTACACAGTTTAAGAACAGAGGCGCTCAGCAGTGAGTCTCAGCAGTGCTCTTTAGTGTAATTTTTTGTGAACCACTAAAATGAAGCCACGCTGCCCTTTCCAGCTGCAATCAGCATAGTAGTAGTATCTGAAAAGCTTCTGCAAAACTGGAGCTGTGAGCTACCATTCTTTCCTTTGCACATTCTTCTTTTTATTTTACACATTTAGAAGCATGAAAGAAAAAGAGACACAATTATAACTAAACTAAAGGAAATGTATCTTAGAGATGCACACAGGTACAAAATGTTCTCTTTAATTTCTCTTTCATGTTTCTGCACTGATTTCCAAATTATTTCCTTTATCCCTGTGGAGGAAGCACCCTACCAGCAGGAAACAAATAACTGAGTTTCTTTTACCATTCACCCTTAGAAAAATCTTTCTTCCTAACAATTATTCATGTAGCAAGGGGCTTATCCACACATGCACAGAAGGTTACAAATCTACAGTCAGAACCCAAAGAAACTCTCACAGATATTTTAGAAAGGAAAAAGTTTTGCTAGTCCTCTTGACACTTCAATCCATGGCAGTAGTTATTCATGACCAGAGCAGAAACAGGATTGGCACTACCTGTTATTTTAAATAGTGTGGATGTGGTCAGTGTGACTGGACTTGCAAATTGGATTAAACCCGTAGATACACCATTTCTGTTGAAGTGCTCTCTCTGTCATCTTCCCACCTAACAAAGGTAATGAATCACATAAAAATCAAAATGCTATTCACAAAGGCATAAAGACCTGTGACTGTGTTTTCTCAAATGCTAAGCAAATAATTTGTCTTTTAAATCCCCAATTAAGAGTATGAGTAGATAACAAATCTGTTTATATAATCATGGAGAATTAATATCTGTTAAGATATGACCAATTTATATCCTGTTGTCATCTGTTCAATTTACTAACTTTTCCGATTTCTGTATGTAACTCCAGAGAAGTAGAGAGACCAAAGTCAGTCTCTCATTGCCAGAAGACATAAGGAAAGGGAATATCCATAAATGCTGCTGAGATGATGTACTGCATGCACAAAGCAAGCTGCTGTGTATTGCTGAGCTGGATGACACAGTAAGGAGTCCAGGTCTCAGCTATAACTGTGAAAATTGAATTATTTGCACGTCCTGAGAGAAATAAAAAAAAAGTCTAAATAGAGATGGAAGACAGACCAGCTGCTAGCCTTAAGCTGTATGTAATTTATTTAACTTCATAGTGCCATGGGCTTGTTAGATTGGCCAGTGTCACAAGCACCGTATGTGCCAGTGGGCTAACAGTTAATCCCATTAGCATTAGCTGCTTAGTTTCTAAAACTGGAACCAAAATACTGGATGACAGTCTTATTCAGTTTCATTATTTTAGCTAGAGCTCTCCTTCAGATATGAAGACCTACACAGCATGAAAAATAAATTCTCAAAAGAAATTAGGTTGGCAGGGAAAG
>NW_010196985.1:23586-32792 GCF_000695765.1 Mesitornis unicolor
TTTCAAACTGTGCACAGAACAACGTGTGTTTATTGTGCAGGAAGAGAGTGCGATTACAGTACTTACATAAATGGCTTTCTAAATTGGCGCTTTAAGCAAGCGTTTTGAGATGATCCAATCTGGATATACCTACTATATTAATTTCAAAACATAAAAGAGTGCTAACCTCCTTTTCATCCAACTGTATATGCATAAGTTGCAGGAAGAAGATTTTATTTCCTGTGGTTTTATATATGCTGTTATCTTTTCAAGAGTCTATCAGAATATTACATTCATGAAGTGGAAACAAACTGAGTAGGTAACACAGCCATCTCTTCACAATCTCTCATCTCAGAAATGGCAGTAATTCTTTTTGTATATCAGCCATGTAGTTCTAGGGAGCAGATTTCCTGAGTTCTGTAGCATGGACATCAATACCTCAGCCTTTACATTTTTTCCGTATGTTCAGGAAGATAACATGCCTTTGAAATTTAGTTTGGGAGAGGTTTTGTTTGGTAAATGCAACTGCAGCTATGATTCACTTCATAGCAATTAGGCTTGCATGTGTGCAGGAGACAGAGCTACTGAGGGAGAGGATTTTTAAAAATCAACCCAAAAGACCCTTTCTTCCCTAGACGGGTTGTTTTGGTTTGTTTTTAAAGTGCAATGGTGTTGGAGTGAAGACTCCAAGCTATGCATATACTGATAGTCCCTTTACATTTCTGATGGTTAATTAAAATGAAAGAAGCGATGGCTGATAGGCAAAAGCAACATGCGGTTTGTCTTCTAAAGCTATAGTGAAAGAGAAGCAGCACACACTTCTGGAGTTACAGAAGACCGGAGGGTGTGCAGCTCAGAGCAGGATCCGGTTTTGCGTTTTCTAGTTACTAGTAAAAACCAATATGCGATTCCTATGTATTGCTGTTAGAGGGCAGCAGATATCCTAAATAAGGTCTCCGGGCTCTATGACCTAGTTCTGCCAGAGCTTTGTGGCACTTAAAATGGCAGAGAAATGTTGCCCAGCACTCATTTCAGCCTAGTCTAGTCAGTGATTAATTTTCCAAGTTTTAATTTTTCAGTTTAACATTTTCCATTAGCTCAGGCTTTCTTGAGATTTTGTAGGATGGCACCACCTTTAGGATGGCAATTGAGCTAAAATTTATCATTCTGCTAATGCAAAAAATATTCATACCAAGTCTTTCTCCGAATCACCTAATGTTTCTACCATTCAGGAGTGGGATTTTTTTTTAAAGTGTTAAGCTGGACTCTAGAGCTTTTTAATTTTTATAAACATACTGAATTATATTATAAAATTTTGATACAACTCATTAAACCTGTTGAGTATCTGCTTTTTAAGCTTGCAGATACTTTGTCAATATTGTGCTTTAACTCTCTTTATCTGGATACCTGCACGTCCTTCACTTCCTTCAGCTCTCATCACACATCTGTGATCTTGGGGGTGGGAGAAGAGAAAACAAACAAAAAATTGCCCTAGGATTCTGGACTTCTTTTAAGTTTCAACTCTTTCAATGATGGTACGTTAACAATTAGTTAAAGTGTTAAGCAAACCTGTATATCCTGACCTAAAAGAGCATCCTGTGGCAGCTGAGGTAAGTCCTGCAGATTTAATTCACCAGTGTAGGAATGATATATTTAATTTTTGTCCATTTAACTACACCACTTTCCAAAGGAAATTGTCTGTGTACCTAGCTCTGATACCTATAAATACTGTTCTAAGAAAGGCATTTAATTGGCTTCTCTGGCTTTTTTGTTTAAACAGCAGAAAGTACAGACCTGAGCCTTCAAAATATTTTCTGCCTGGAAAAGCATAGGATCTCTTTTTAAGGGTGGCATGCCAGGAAAAAAAAAAAGGTAGCAGCTTATTACTGATTGCTTTGCTTCAACAGGCTACGAAATTTAATAAATGGATCCAAGAGTCACTGTTGTCATTCTGCGTCAATGTCATAGAGTTAAATATGAGAAAAATCAGTTTTCTTTCAAAAACTGTGCGGCCAACAGCATCAAGATCAAGCTGGTTTTGTTTGTTATTGCTTTGCATAAATAATCAAACACCAGATAGCTGGAAATGCCACAGTTAAGATCACAGCCAAGACTTGCAGGCACATTTCTTCAAGTATCTCATGACTCACCCTCTGCCAAACAACTCTCAGGTGTGAGGTAAGAAGGATCCTAGAGAAACCAACATGTTCCTGCCATATTCTCTGTCTATCCTGTACATCTGAGAGAAAAGTGACTCCTGGAGAAAGCAAAACATTGGTATATAGGCTGTAATGCACTCATGTACAGGAGAAGAATTCAGCACACAGCCTTAATTCTGGCATTTCTGACTCCAGGTGCTTGACTTTTCAAGTGCTTGAGTTACATCATCTATTAAAAAAAAAGGACATCACTTTATTTTATTGACCCAGGATTGACCCAAGACCTCACAGGTCCTGATTCAATTTAAATAAACATCAGAAATTCTCACTATTTTATATAGGTGAAGAACCAATCCTGTATTAAAATAACAGAGCACCTGAGCCACTTTGGAAGCTGCTTCTCAAAGCTGGTGCAAGAAGTCACAGTCTGTGTGGATTCTTCTCTGGCAACAGCAGCGCTTTGATGGCAAGGGCAGCAGCACCTCCTCCGTGTGCCACAAAATGGAAAGTGTTATTAATACCATATCCAAATTGATGAATATAAAAAAACACCTTTATTTATTCCCTTCTGGTCTCTTGTCCCCTAGAAAGTACCACTAAACAGCTTACAGTTAGAATTTTAATAACTCTGAGTTGTATTAAAAATTCAAGAGATTTTTTTATTGCACAATATCTTCCTAGAAGTAAACACTCAACATAAAATAGCAGAAAAGTCAAACTGCAACTTGCTATTTTAATAAATTAATACAGGGGTTTTTTGCTTCCAGACAATAATAAATGACCTTTTAGCAGTTCAGATAGGCCTCATTAAGATTTCTAAAGGCATGTGCATAAATAAATCTAATCAAGTTCACTGCTGAAATAAAATCACTTGATTCCATGCAGTTTCTTCAGAAAGTCCAGTTTCAGCTAGAGAACATTTCCCATTGGAAGCGCTTCACTTACCACCCATCACTCATTGAGGGATTTATTTAAATAAAAAAATTAATACCTTTTGTGGGATATGGGGCATTTCGTTAAGAGCAATATGGTCAGACTACTTTTCACTGTTTATGTTCAGAAGAAAGAAAATTCAGCAACGAGCTGAATTAGCAAAGTAAACTTTGCTTTATGCAGGTGATATTTAAATTTGGAGAAAGCAGATGCAACTCCTTTGAAAATCTATGCCTGAATTTTGTCAAGCAACATAGATAAGCGTGGCAAAGGAGTGGACCATTTTAGTACACGATGGGTATTTGATAGATCTCTGATGGGCACAGAGAGGAAGACAGTAGGAAAAGCAAGAGAAGGGTGGTGGGGAAAAATGATAGGATTAGGAAAAAACTGCTTTCATCATAAGAAGTTGCATGTTTGATACGTTGGTGTCACAGCTCTGATGAGAGTCAGCTGTTGTCTCCAAGCATATAACAGAGACACCTGACAGAAGTTCTGGGGAAATAGAAGATTTGTGTATTCTGTCTACAAAATTGCCACATATGATGCTCTGTTTTGGCAAATTCAACATGACCCACAGCAGGATTACTATGATTAACACCTGTAGTCTTACAGAACCTCCCAGCGACATGAACATGACTGGACTGCAACTGCTGTCCATAGATGCCTAGCTCTAGCACCACAGCCCATCTTCCTGTGCCCCACTTGTTCTTCCTATTCAGGGTCACTCACGGGAAGCTATTGAAGATGGTATTTCTGCTGATCTATGTGACCAAGCCAGTATAAGAGAACTAAGATAAGGAATTAAATGTCTGCATTATTCCACATTTAGCCCTATGAGTTCAAAATCTCACCTCATCATGATTGGAGGTATTTTTGTTTGTTTTGTTAATGCAAACTTAGAATGCAAACTCTGCCTAGAAGTTCTACTGCATCATTAAAACTTAATAAGAAATGTGCACATTTGGGAGTAATTTCTTTCTCTTATTTCTCAGTGTATTTTGAATATAGGTATTGTTTCTTCCACAGACCAACCTGTGATTTTGCACTTCAGGGACTACTGTTGCTTGAGAAGAATTACTGCGAATTATCCAGAAGAATATACACAAATAAGTAGTGTACTGCACAACTAACCTTCAGCAGCTAGTTTCAGACTGCTTCTCTTGGAAAACCTGACTAAATATATCAGCTTCATTAAAGATACTGAATATAAATGTTTCCTCATAAATAAAGAAAATTAAGAAAGTCGGAAGTTTGAACATGTGATGACCACTTGCACCTCCAATATGTAAATAAATCATGTAACGAGGGATGTCAGTGAAGAAAAGCTTAGGCTGCAGAGGAGCGTGGCATGAGCAATTTTTCCTCTGGACAATAACCGGGGGGGCTTTTTTACAGGCTCAGCGTAAATAAAAGTTAGATTTAGAGTTGAGAGAAAGAGAGAGCCTGGAGAGCTGCAGCTGCAGTGGGACTAGAAGGCAGCACCCAAAGGTAAGTGGGGGCTGTGAAGAGACCTGGGTTCTAAGAACCCTTTTTCTGGGTAACAGCTGGTTGCCTGTGTTGAAGGATAAACCTCAGATTATGGTTATTTTTAGGGTTAGTATTCAGGTTTGGGTTAAGTGAAAGCCTAGAACTGAAGCTGGAGTGGAACTGCAAAGGGGCTGCCAAAGGAAAGCATGGGCTGTGAGAAGGTTTTCCAAAGGTAAAGATGGCACAGATTGGACATCAGCCAGTCCAGTGAAAATCACCTGCTCTCCTGTTGAATGAATGAGACAAGGTCAGGCTCAACAAAACATAATCTAGTGTTGTCTTCCTTCCATTTCTGACACTAATTTCTGTGGATGGTTAATAAGAACAGCCTATTTAAACAGAGCATCTTAAATGTTAAATATGCCAACATCCAGAAGATTCAGGCTCCTCTACCACTTTTATTCTAACTGGTTAAAGGAATTATTCATTACTTCATTAAATATCTTACTTTCTCTTAAGCATTTCTGCCTAACCTGTGGTAATTTACGAACTCATTCCTTTTTCATATTCAAATATTTTTCAAGTCCTCTTCTTTCTTAAACCACGTCTTTTTTCTTTTTTTCTTCTAGTGCACAGGTATTACACCAAAGTCAGTGACAGCAACAACTGAACTGTATTTTTGATGTGCATTTAGTTTTATTAAAGAAATTAGTTCATGACTGCCGAAACAGCTATTAGTAGCAGGAGTAATTTGTTTCAGTTGAAAGCAGAAGAGAAAATGTCAACTAACTAACTTTTTTTTCGTAACTGAAAGAACAGGGTAGTTCTAGAAAAGAAAAGCTTTCTTTGTATCAATTTTTCATTGTAGAGTCTGAGGCTGTCCAGGAATAATTCTCTATCTGCTTCACTGAGACCAGCCTGCACGTGGGGAATTGACAAAGATGCATTCTCAAATAAAAGCTTCAGCCTGCAATCCGGAGACAGATATCCTTGGATTTTCATAGTGTATAGAGCTGCACACAGATGTGAATATCACTGCTGGTACTTACCTCTTGTATAAATAAAGAAGAGCCTCAAGTCTGAATAGGGTAGATAGCAACATCTTTAATGCTTTTTAGCCAGTGGACATTTTAACAGAAAACTCTGGAGATGTGTGCAGGTGCCTGTGGGCATTTGTAGAATGCAGCAGACCTCAAGGAATCAATATCATACAAAATAAGAACAGCATGGGTTATTCATCTTCAGAACAATATGAAAACAGTAAGAATAATAAATAAAGAAAACTAAGTATTAAATAAAGAAAAAAGAAAGAAATGCCAATTGCCTTGTGACAGAGCAACTTTCTTTGGTGGACCCCTTTCTGCATCTAAGCTGGCACGTGCCAGCTGCTGCAAACTTTGGGGGGCTGCAGCAGACACAGAGGGGATTCTTCCCCTGGCAAAGCTTTCTGTGAGGTGTTTTCAGCTTGGTTGTGCATGAGAGAAAGTGGAGAATGAAAGCCTGGAACATGCAACTGCTCTTGGGTTATTTAAGTAGCATGGAGTGGGTCTTGGCCTGGGGCTGCTCTCTGGCCTGGCTGCTCTCTTCTGAGGTGTTCACCTATACCTCTAACTACAAAATTCGCTCAAGTAATTTCTGACAAAATGGATGCAGTTAGGGTAAAAGAGTAGTCCATCATGACTTTTAGAAGATATTTTTGTTATTTGGATAATCTGACCTAGCTAAATGTAGAAATATAATTTGAGTAGACAGCCAAAATACCCTCTAATTAACTTTAACTTCCTCCAATGTCAGCCTAGAAGTAGGCTGTAGCTGAAAATAATTACTTACAGGAGACATCTAAAACTTTACTTTTTCATTTTTTAGCTACTTTGTCCTAGCTGACCACAGTTTGCAGCTAGGGGAGTGAACCTTTTTGCACTTTGTTGCTAATACCGGTCTGTCACAGAGAGCTTTCTATGGCTGCGTTTCTCCAGACGGGAGGAATGTGACTTAAATGTCAGCTCATTATACCAGATAAAAATGACAGATGCTGGGTTTTGCAGGCCACCAGCAGAATAAAAGCCTACAGTGTACAAATATAAAGTAGTAGATGAAACACGTTCTCTCAGCCTAGGGAGCATAGGTTGAACTTCTGCAAGCACAGAGGCTCAAAAACACGTTTCATCTGGAATTAGAAAAGGAACAGAGCCAGCAGTGGTCTTTTGCCTCCATACAAGGCTGTTCCAGGTACTACCCCATAATCCCAGGACAATTTTACTTATGATCTTTATAGGTGACAGGCTGGGCTTTTATTTTTGCTGGGAGAAGATTAAAAGATTCATGACAGGTATACTAGGATCACACAGCTGCACTTATCCCCCTTCCCAGGGAGGAAGCAGATTTCCCCGTACCCCCTCAGCTCCTACAGAGGATATTTCCTTTTTGTAGGGCTTTTGATGGCTAAACAAAAGGGGGGAAAAAGCCAGTGCAAATAGACTAACTTAGGGAAACCAGAGATACCCTGGGAAAGCAGGGAAGCAAATCTGCACTAGTACTAAAATCGAGTTTAGTGTCATCCTTTGGAGCCCCATATGTCTGTCTTTTGAACTGACTGCAGTGGTCTTATGAGTTGGAGTTTTTTTTTAATTGATCTAATGGTATAGTAATATGGTGCATGTTCTCCTCACACTCATATAGCCAATATCCTAACTACCTGCACAGACTGCAAAACTATCAGTTTTCTAGGGCATGCAATGCCTCGCACAGCTTTTAACACCCAACCTAGTGCCAACAGGCACTCCAGCCCCAAGGGAATCTGGAATACAACTGTGCAGCTCCCTTAGCTTTGGAGGTCTGTTTTACTGTTTCTCTTTCTGCCATATAGAAGAAAATCTCAGACAGCTCCCAAATGCACAAGCATTACTATTTTTATTTTTTTTAATCGTCCTATGGATATATTTCTCATCACGTGACAAACTCGTCAGGACAGTTATGCTAACTCTTTTACACTGTCCTGGTTCAGTCACTGTGCAGAGGGAGGAGCCTGGGCAGCTGGCTCAGCATAGCCCTGGGCATACAAACATAACTCTACCTTATGCTAAAAATTAATTTTCAGTCCTCCTGCACTTGTTTTGAACTACAAAACCCATCTCTCCCAAAAAAGGATACAGCCCCTGTCCTCCTTCCCTCTTACCACCTCCACAACTGCCCTGCCTCACTCTCCCAAATAGAAGGCAAGCCCTGACTATTGCTCTTTTGTTACCAAAAGCACATCCCCATCACTCCCAAAAGCACAGCCCACCTCTTCCAAATAGGACACCCTTCTTGACTGTAACATTCTCCACCCCCAGTTTCAAGTCCACACCTTTCTCTCAGGTGGGCATAATTTAGATTTTAAAGCAAAACCCACCAGCTTTATTTGATTTCTTCTTGGTTTAGGTATTAGGCTATTATACAAAGTTAATTAGAAGGCAAAGCATTACAGTAAAATACTCTCCTACATCATGAAAGGCAGGTTTTATTTCATTTTCACTACAACACTGACAGTTGTGTTGCCTTTCCTCTTCTTTAATTAACTCCAGAGTCTTTCTGAACTTCACCTAATTATATTATAATAGCTCTATAAGTGATCTTATTTGATAATTTACACTGGCCTCTCTCGAAAAAAACTTCAATATCCCTTGAAATTCTCTCTTGAAATAAAGTTAAACACTGCCACTTCTATCCAAATCTACTCCATGCAGAGGAAAATTCATTGCCTGCTTAATAGATGATATAGTTCAGGAACAGATTTTTCCACAAATCTTATGTTTTCTCTCAGATTTTTGAAAGTTCACACCTAGAGTGTTGCAGTAAGTTGCTGGGGAAATACTTCAGCTCCACCTAGCCTTCCTCAGCCCAAGCAGAAGGTGTTGAAGCAGCCAGCTACAACTTAACTCTCTTCACTTTTGGAAAAGCATCTGCGTTAGTTCTCCCCACTGCGCTGCACAGGCAACCTCAGCTTTGCCCTCTATGCTGCCCCTACCAGTCCCTTACAAGAGTCCAGTTTCCATGAACTTGCACTAAACCACTACTGTCCTCTCCACATTGCATCACAAATCCAGCAGTTCTTTTGCAGTAACACTCCACCATCAACAAATCCCCGCATGAAAAATCCCAGAAAAATGCTCCACTGTCAACAAACTCCTCTCCTACAAGAAAAATGCCACAACAGCATTACCCCATCAACAAATCTCCACTTGAAAATTTCCACCATCAGGAAGGTCCCACATGAAAACATCTATGTTAACACTAAGATTCTACTAGATGTTATCAGGAAACCATCACACATCTCGCCCCAGTGAGTGAAGGTGGTCATATTGGAAGGAAGCCTGGCTGCAGGGGTCATTCCTGGCTGAAGTGAAAATTGTGTTAAAACAGGTCTTTTTCCAGGCAAAGGAAGTGAAACTGGCAGCAGTCTTCCATGGCCAGCCCATGCGGATGCAGCACTGGGTGAAGGCAGGAGCTGCCCCATCCCTCGGCAAGATGTCCTGCAGAAGCATGGGCATGCCACACACCACGGTTACTGATGTTGAAAATGATTTAAGGCACAGAGGGCAGTGACAGAATAATGTCTTGTGTGCGCTGCCAGTGCTCATACTGATGTGCTCGGCCAGTGGATTAATAGAGCGGGTCGGGTTCAAT
>NW_010196985.1:32823-64937 GCF_000695765.1 Mesitornis unicolor
TAATCCTTTCAATGTCACAGGAATCAAACATATCAATTTTATATTAAGGTTGGTTTTAAGGTTATGTGGATCTGCTCCTTGTCAAATTATACATAATTCCCTCTTTCTAAAGTATCCTGCAACAAGCGTTTCCCCCAGGAAGAACTGAGAGACATCACTGCCTTGCAGAAATGGTTTCTATTCTCAAAGAAAACATCCTCTTCCCTTAGCGCAAAATTGTGGGATTGGGTAGATAACAGATATGAAGCCATGTTACAGAAATTTGTTGTCAAAACCAATGCCATGTCTTTATTTGAATTTTAAAAGGCAAACATAGCTGCTGAATACCACTTTATACAAAAAAGTTGTTCTCAGTAATCCTGCATTAAAAACTAAGAGGCTTAATTTGTCAAGTTTCCAGATAGGCAGTGGCGAGGAAGAGTCTCTCTTTAGAAACATATTTAAAGCATTCAGGGCCATTTCTTTCAATGACTGGTTACTGAATGTTGTATCTTTTTCTAACATTTTTGCAAATAATTTTTTTTTCTTCACTTAGGCTACCTACCATTATTATATATTAATGTATAGCTTTAGCTTTTTTTGAAATATGAATTCATTTACTTATCCTGATAAGTTAGTAAGGCCACGGTCTGCTCTCCTAACTCAGAGCAGAGAATTTCTTTTGTCAGTGCTGAATTTTGATAATTCTTCCTTATTTTTTCATGGACATCAAGGTACTGCACTTCTGTAGTTTTCATTACTCAATTACTGACTGATTGAAATTCCATTTGACAAAAACCAGACCTAAACAACCCACCCAACAACTTCTACATTAAGTTAATTTATTGATGTGCATCAAGTTTGACATATTACCAATGATACACTAAGCTGCAGTTAGAAGGACAAATCTGCTATTTATTCTGTAATCCCTTCAGCTAGAGATCAGACATCTGTTTGTAAAGTAATTTTTTATAAAAGCATGGGAAAGCCTTGCTGGCACCCATCTGGTTAATATATATTCCCAGCAATATTTCAATTTTTCTGGTAAAGTATCTTATCCACTTGCTTTGTGACTTAAAATGTCTTGCAGTGGCCACTGACCACAAATCATGTGTCCACATGTATCTTATTTCAGTGCTCTCTTTCTCCTGATTTATTGTGAAAGGCAAAGAAGGAATTACGGGAGCTATGGACTGAAGTTTTAAAACAAAGTGCAGCCTTGTCTCACTTAAATAGCAAGTAAACTGATAGCTAAACTAAATATCAAGTACATCTGAAATTCAATATGTATTAACTTTGTTTTGTCCAAAAATATCTGTGTACATTTACCTTTGGTCAACAATTTGTTTTATCCAAAAATATTTATTTTTAAAAAAAAAGAAATAGCTGAGTTCATAATCAGGTCCCCTGACTCCTGGGTCTCCCAGCTCTGGTGCAGCACCCTCCATAGCCTTGAATGCAGTCTCAGAGGGGAGACAGACACTACCTGAAGTGCTGACTATAATGCCTCATTTTAATTCCCTTTAGAAATCCTGTTCCTGACCTCCAGGGAAGGGCACACCAAAGAGTGCAACTGGCTGCAAGGCTACAACCAGCCACAAGGCCACTCCCTGCTGTCAGAGGTTAATGTGAGCAGGTATTCCTTATAAGAAGGACATAATCTCCATAATTTGAATTCAGGGAATGATCATGACTTTCTGATTAACTAATAATTACAGAACTGAAGCATGTACTACATCCTTTTGTCTTTTTTTTTTTCAATTTTTGCCACTTAAGGGTTCATAAAAGTGATTTGGATGAGCTTCAAAATTTAAAGAGAAGGCTTTAAAAATACATCAATAATTATACACATGTGCATTATGCATTAGCAACATCTGCAGCATAGCTATGAATGCTATGAAGAAATATAGCTAGATCCTCAGGAGATATGATGTCTGTGGAGCTGTACCAGTGTACATTAGTTGTGGGTGGAGGCCAAAGAATCCAATGACCTCTGAAATGAATCTGGTAACAATAATACAACTTCTGCTGCAAGGAACCATATTAAAAATAAACAAACAAGCCCCTTGCCAGGTGCTGTTTAAAGTTGGAATGTTTCATCAGTCTCAGCAGAGGCCAAAATCTGAGTAAACTAAAATCTTATTCATAAATACGGGATTTAAAAGTCTACGCTGAGAAGCACTGGGACAGAATAGACAGAGAAACTTCAGCTTTCAAGTAATGATATGGTGAGCTTCCAGAGTCTCCTCTGAATTGGATAAAAATGTGTTTCAGTCTTCACATCTGTGAACCAACCACCTCACACTGAAAATTAATTCACATACAGATGTGGAGAAAGCAAGGTAATTCAGCTGGGTGGTTTTGTTGTTTGAACAAAGTGAGACAAGGAAGCATTAGTCCAGAATATTGAAAATTCCTATTAGGTGGCCCAATTTAACTCTGAGCTGAAGCTGTATGAGACTATTTTATTAACTTAGCTGAGAGCATGATGTGGTTTTATGTAGACATCTATGCGGAACATCTTGCATAGCGCTCTACAAGCAATGACTTGGATACTGGTAATGCATCAGCTATGTAAGCAAATGCGGCAGCAGCTCTATTTCAGTAATAGCTGGCACAAAGTCGATCCCATCTTACGGAGAAAGGAATGTTGGCCAGGCCATCAGAAGGAGAATAATTCCCAGGCCTATTTCTAAAGGAGTGATGGATTCCCACCCTCCTCCTGGATGCTGGCAGCGCAAGGGAAGGCAGGACCCAGATCACAGCTTTTTCAGGAAGCCTGCAATGCAGGAGCTGCAAAATTTCACGCTACATATAGGCATTCTCTCTTTTTGCTCCATCGTGCTTTTGGCATACGCATTATCACCTAGTCTAGTTCCTGCCTAACTGCATTTTATAAACACTCCTTAATTTTAGCTTTCAAGTACTTTTCAAGTAATAACAGCCAGTGTTTAAATGTTTGTGTTCCCATCTGAACTTGAGGAGCACATCTTGTCTTTAATGATACTGCCAGTCCTAAGCTCGCTCTTTTTGTCAGCAGATTTGTAGCCATACTTTTGCTTTATAACAAGGAATCTCTGATCAGCTCTCTCAGGAGAGAAAAACACAAGAGTTTGTTAGTTACCATAGTAGAAAGACCAACTGGTTGAATTAATGATAATGCCACAAGATGGTGCTGGACATTCCATTGACACAGGTGCTTGAAACTTCAGTTTGTTGCTGTAGAATTGTTGTCTTTGTATTTTCTCTGACTAAAACTCTCCCCAGTTGAAGTTTACTCTGAATCTCTACTGGCTCACTGCATGGAGATACCCAAACAGGCTAGAATTTCACCCAGACTGAAAAACAGGTTTTCTATTTTATATTGTTCTTAGAACATCATTGTTGCTTCTTTACAGTTGTGCATCCCAAGATAATTTCAAGGCAGGTCAATAAAGTCCTACCAAGGAAAAGCCTCTCAGATTAATACTGCCTTCCAAGAACTCCTGCGGATCACAGCAACCTGGGATGGTGATCTGACAGCACAATTCAATTTTTATGGCAATTATGGTGCTTTTTTTTTTGAAAGAGAAAAAAATCATACAAGCAGGAGCTATATAATTTCATTCAATTCAATAAAAACTCTAGGAAAAAAGACAACTTAGTAAAGAGATTACCTGTCCGCTATGGGTTATAATGCACTCTTGAACAGAAAGATCTGGTCATTAATTTTTTTCCACTAATGTCTCTCTAAAATGAAATTTCCAGCATTGTGAGGTTTAATGAACCATTTCTGACATTTCCAGTCTATGACTGATAATACTGCTAACATTTTCTAAACAAATGTTTAGGAAAAAAATAAAGTATTAAAACTTTTAGGTCAGATTCTCAGTGAGATCAATGGACCTACAAAGATTTATAACTGCAGGTTAGGCCTTTAAGTATTAAACACATTTGATTCATGCTTTTATGAACTTGATGGAGTTTGGATTTGGATCCTGAAAAAATGTCCTGTATTTTATAATGAGAAGCATCCAAATCTGGAATCCGAATATCCTGAAGTCTAGAAGTGTTTATGTTCCCATCTGAGCTCAAGGACCGCATCCTATCTTTAATTTTCATGTCTCTGTGCTCCACAGAATTTGCAGTCTCCTTTCCCACAGACAATAACTCCTACAGTCTCTTTTTTTTCCCCAGCTGCTCTGATGATTTTATAACCAGTCAACCCAGAACAACACAGCAGACACAGACTTCTAATAAACAGCACCAGCTGCGTCTCTCAGCTTGTTTATTCTCCTTACTGATAGAGATGAGTGGTTTCAGTGGTAACAGGAGTAAAGTGTCCAGCTTCCTTTTGACCTCCAGTTCAGAATATGGTAATCATCTCTTGTCCTACTTCATTTTTACACCACTTCACTGTAATAGGGTCTTTTCCCTGAAGTGCATGCCATCCACTTGGGTGTAAGATGAAAACAGAAAGGGTGTGACTTTTTTTATAGTCAGCATCACTCCCAGGCTATGTTAGAGATGTTATTAAAGACAAAAGGTCCACTTGTAAGTATTGGCTGAAATTATTGACATTGTTTTCTATGTGTAAAATTGGAATGGTCTGCATTTATGAACAAACTTGTATATGGTGAGAGTGTTTTATTAAAATAAGAATACATTATTTTCTCAGATTGAAAGATGGAGAAACTAGGAAAAGAAAGTTCAAGAGAATTACAGAAAAATTAGCTGTGTCCAGTGTCACAGCTAAATTCCTTGATTTCTAATTGTCTGTGCATTGCTTTCACAATTTGCACACACTGTATTATATCAAATAAGAGTTACTTAGTGTTTAACACTCAGTTTTAAACAACACAACCAACTGAAAAATCAGCAGCTCACAAAGTAGTAATTCCAAGTCTATTTTTAAATACAGCCATCCAAATATTTTGCCTTATCTTTTCATTATTGATTTAGTACTATGTGGTCATTTTGCAGTAATTAATGTGACATTTTTGTTTCAAAAAATCTATGTAAATGCAGTATCAATTAGACTTATTGCAACAACAAATACTAGTAAGAATACTACTGTTCTTAAAATGACATTATGAAAAAGAGTATCTTTTCCTAGGCATTCTTCTATGCACGTGTTACAGGGTGTGAGGTTGGCTTTCTTCCCTTTACCCTTCAGTTTGGCTGTCAGAATGCATTACTTGATTTCCTATTGTTATACTAAATGATGGTGGAGACTTAGTAGATTGCTACATAAGTAAAATTAAAGTTTTTAATCTAGAGAATTCTGTGTTTTCCTAAGCACATTCAAGTTTGGATCATTATTTGGATTGCAACAGATTATTAATGGGAGCGAGAAGCTCAGTGTTTACATGTCTTCCATACCAGCTGTCTGGTTTCTGTAAAATGTGGTGGAATATTCATACTCCACACCCTATGTGAGTGATATAGTTATTGTAGCCTTCTGACAAGTATAAATTACAGAATAAAATCTGCATTCACAGTAATTCATAGTCCTCTCTCACTGCCAGTTTACCTGCTTGGTTTAAGATTCCCTTGCTCTACAGGAGTCTAAGGCTGCCTTAATGAAAATGAAACTCACAGTGTAACACTTTGATAATCTCACGTGTCTCTCTCTGTTACATTATCCTTTCAAGTACCTACCCAAAGCCAATGGGACAGGGAAACCCTAGGATTTTGCATTGCGAAATGCTACCTAATTTATCATGACATTTGTTACAATGTTATTATTATGATTCTTCCTGAATATACCTGGCTATAAATAATGAAATAATGAGGACCTAACACTTTGAAACTTTCCTCCTCATCCTTGGGATGATTAGAAATATGGAGAAGCCAAATAATCTTGTGATTTCCGTGGGAATGACCAAGCCAGCCACCATTCTGCCTGCCCTGGCCTGGGGTATCAGACAAGGAGAGGCCAAGAGATGCAAAATACTCTGTATTTAGGGCTTGATTTTCTGTTGCACTCAAACATGCAGGTTGCTTACACCTAAGCAAAAAAGATAAAAACCCTGAATGTTTTGTGCTTCTCTGACACACATAGGTGGGATATAGAGTCACTTTCTGCCCTGTATTTGGTGCCTAGCTTGATCCTTACTTGGCTGGTTGTGCTAACACAATTGTTTATGTACCTCTTTTGGGCAAAGAAATCTATGAGTTTGCTCATTATGTACCATTATATATAATTATTTACCATTCTGAGGGAGAACACACTGTGAAAAAGCATACTGAGTACAAGGTTTGGGTCTGTAAGGCAACTTTCACAGAGCTTTGAGGAGTTTTGGTTAGAAACTGTCCCTAATTATCTGGAACCACCATTGAGGTTGTATAAATTCTGATGTATGCATTAAAGAAATAAGGGTAATACTTTGTACTGATGGGGGTATTATTGTTATTCTGGATAATGTGCACTATCACAATACTGACTTAAAACTTTTGCTTAGCACAATGCAATACACGACTTGAAGCAGTCATTGAAAAATCTTTGTGAATGCTGTGGCAAAGGCTAATGTAAATAAAGGAAGATCAAAGTAAACTTTGAAGTAGGAATGGAGCCTGACATAGCCTGAAAAGACATACTGTACTTAGGCATAACCCAACAAACTGGAAATATTTCATTTTCAATTTCCTGTCCAAGATACCAGCCTTAAGACTTACATCATCATCATCATCATCATCAATAATAATAATAATAATTTTGGTTTTCACTGCCATTAAGTACCAGCTGTGTTGGCAACTAATTTTACAAGCTTTCCATAAATATAGGAACTATATTTTCTTTTTGTGAACACTGTTGATGATAGCATTTTACCATACAGCAGAACAGTACAGCTTACCAGCTCCACTAGCACAGAACAAATGGTGTCAGTGTCAAAACCACCATGCAGCAAACAGAGAGCTCAATAAAGGTCTAGAGAAGGTGTCAGGATGTAAGCGCATCAGTACGCTTAGCAGTCTTCTTTCATCTACCTCCATTTTTATCTTTATGTAGAACCTCTCATACAAGCTACAGCACTGGAAGCAGATGTGCCAAGTCCCATTTTCTAGACTTGTCAAATATATTTAGAAAAGTCTTATCTCATGATTCAGGCCTTGTATGTCTATGCAGACTCTTGAGGGGAGAAACACCTTTCACTCATAGCCACACAGGTCTTCACAATTCTTAGTCTTCAGTGCTGGAGGCTCCATGGGGCCACTATAGCTCCCCAGTGCCAAAGGATGGGGCCTTTTTCCTGCCCTTCATTCCACAGGAGGTGAATGAGCATCAGCTGCAGAAAAATCTGCATCTACTGCAAGTGCATAGCACCCCTTACACACAGTCTCACACCTGAAGGCACGCTCCAGTCAAAGTGTCTTCTCACTGATGTGTGCAGTGCAGCTACTCGACCACTGGGCTATAGCAATGAGCTAGAGAGAAGGCAGAGTCACTCTTGGTGAGTTACATCTACTGCAGACAAGCCTGACCAAGAAGGTCCAAATCCTAACCTGAATTTCTCCAAAGCCTGTGTAGTCTCATCCCACAGGGTAATGGGCATCATCTGTTGCTGCGTGATAGACAAAACTTTAGTGACTTTGATTTATTACTTGGCAAGCCACTACTAATGACTTCTGATAATTTTCTTCTCTGCACAGAAAATACTGGCTCCACTCTCCTCCTCCTCTGGTGGTGTGAAAGTGACAGAGATGTCCTGCTCTGTTCATTCCTGAAATCCTTGAAGGACATGGCAGTGGTTGCAGCGTGGCTGCTCTGGACTGAGCAAGATGACAAACAGCAATCTCGGAGCTCTCCTGGCTGCCCTCCCAGCTGAGCAGAGAAGCCACAAGGTAGTAGAAAACTCTTTTACATTCCCACTGCATCACTCAGATGCAGCCAGCAAAACACCTGGAAATCAAACTCCATTTTTAATAGTTCTTGAGTGTAATGTGAGGAAAATCACAATGAGAAAAGCTCTGAGTGATTCCCAGTAGATCAGCTATAGCACAAACATTGACATTTCCAAACAGACCTAGCCCCTTGTGGAGATTAAAGTAAATCCCAGAGTAATTTTTTTCTAGCTATAATCCTAAATAACAACAAATCTGGTTCTGTATGTATGATATTAAATAATTCCTCCCTTACTTTTTGTCTTCCTTGTGTCCAAGAACATCATCAGCTTTGACAGTCAAGTACTCAGAAATAAAGGAATACTCGAATGCCAGCTGTTTTGTTCATTCTGAGGAGCAGTCACCCCCTAACGTGCCATGTACCACTAGCTGGATTAATTGCATTACATGCTCTCTTCTAGAGAAAGAAACTATGCCCAATTGAGCAATCTCAGGGCCTGCACTCAAAACACTGATTGCTAGGTCAGTGCTTTCATTATTACAGGTTCTTGGTGGAAACATAAACCACGAGAGCAGAGAGCTCTTGTGGTTTGTACAGCTCAGCAGAACATACAGGCTATTCAGTTTGGATGTATTTTATTAACATTGGGCATTCAGTTCATGCACAGATAGCTTTTGACATTGTTGGCACTTAAGTAGCAATTAGAGCCCTTGTTATCCAGTGTATTTGAAAAAAAAGAAGAAAAAACTTTTTCAAAGGTTTCTACCCTTGCAACGTGAGGTATTTCTGTATCATCTCTCTATCTTAAGGGACGTGGTATGATTGGTATATCACTGCTCATAGGAAACTAGGCTCTGGGGATGCAGCTGTGTTGCCACTAAGTCTGCATACTATAGACATATCTATTGTGTGTTGCCAGTAAGTTGTGGCTATGACTCTGTCCCTAACGGTTCCCAAAAGGTTTTGGACTGCAGGTGTACCTCTGTGCTGTCAAAAAGCCTGTGGTTGTGAATGTCTTTGTCCATAGGGCTGACAAATTGTGGGCTGCTGATATATCAGTATGTGCTGCAATAAACCCTGTGCACAGGTGGTGTATCCCTCTCTTCAACTAGAGGTCTTTGGGCAAGTCCAGAGCTATTTGTCCTCACAACATTTGGGACACATGCTGCTTTGTTTGCCCTAGCATGTCTACATGGTAGGAAAGTTGTAGGTGTGATAACACATTTGTGCCAAATTACTCACTCTATTAGCATATGCGCCATCCCTCTGAGGATCTCAGGACCATTTAAAATTGCTAATTAAGCTTCCTACACTGGAGACAAGTAAGGATTATTATGCCCATTTTACAGACATGTGTTGACATGTTCCCTGTAAGGCTGATGTGCTGCCTGCTGGTGGTGTATGTAAAAACCCATGTACTCAGTCTAGGTCCCTCACTAGCTCTTAGCTAGTTATAACATTGATCTGGATAGCAGCTGAAACTAGCTCTCTGTAGCAAATAATAAATCTTTGTTTGAAGCTGAGGGCAAAGGGAACTTAGCTGGCAAGTATACAACATACACAGAAAATAACACACACATTTATTTTCCTGCTTTCAAGAATTGCAAGTTTTGATTCAAGGACAAGCCCCATCTGCATGCTCTTGCTGCAAAGCCAGGACAGTCTCAGCAGACCTAAATACTAACTTCAGTATGACTCTGTAGTACAATATAGTGGTCTGTACTATGTGCATTCCCAAATAAATTAATTATCCTGCAGGACACAGTGTACAAATACATAACAAGTGTCCCATCTGAATCTTTGTATTTTTGCCTGCTGTGTATTTCCCTCTAAACAGTTCATGGGCTCTAAGGATGCAGTCTGGACAATGCTTTATCTTTCTTTCTCAAGGTAAAAATGAGGAAGTGTGAAAAGTTGCTGAACCAGACAGGCATGTAACAAACTAAAATTTTCAGAAGATTATGGGGATTCCACTTTCTATGTTCCCTTATTACAGCTGCACCCTATTTTGTCCCCTGCATGGAAAGAAATACTGATTGTCTCATTCGGTAGAAACATAAAGCTGACTACAATTTTCTCTGAATACTCAAAAAATACTGACACTGATGTGTGTTTAGCCAGAATATGCATCTGATCATGTACCCAGATGAAAAATCAAGTTCCAAATACCAATATGGATTCAGAAATAAACTCAGCACCTCAGGCTCATCACTAATGGAAAGAATGAGACACACAAGCATGACTTCATGGCCATAAAGCCTTGAAAATGTACATCCAGAATGTTTATAACAATATACATTTTATCAGTTTTGGAAGCTGCTAAAAATAAGTGCCAAACGATGAAGCAATGTCGAGTATCTTCAGGGAAAAGGTGCTTTGTGCCAGTAAGTCGGGGATATTACCTTTGGCTCACAAGTCTGCATTATTTTTTAGCCATACCTTCAAACGTGAATAATGTAAGAGAAGCAGAAGATGTCACTTGCTTCTATAGGCTCAAACCTCACATTCTAAAAACCATATTGAACATTACATACAGCATGTTTTTCTAACTGTTTTTTCTTCCCTTGCAATAAATAAAGAAAAGCAGCCTTAGAATTGGGTGAATATTGCAAGACGTTTTTGCATAAATATTTGCTGGTTTGAATGTTAAACTGAACATGCTTCAGGCATTGCTGTTACGTATGCAACAGCACTAGACTTGACAAGCTGGAGAAGCCTAGGAGGTGCATTGTGAATTAAAAACAAGCAATGGTTTTTGTTCTAATCACATCTGAGTGCAGGCTTTGCTTCATTTCCACCACCAAAGATCCAGATGAACTCTGCTGTCTCACTGGTTTGCTTTGCTTTGAATGGATTTCTACCCATTTTGTATTTCCACTTTGTGAGGACTCCACTAAATGAATTTACTGGTGATGGTAAATGACAAGAACAGGATTGTAAGGAAATATCACAAAAGGATTTGTTAAAGGTTTGGTTTTTGAACCTGCCACCCTGAGGATTTACATTGCAAAGGATTTCCGAGAGCTACCTTCCTCCTGTCAGAGAGCAGAGACATACCCAGTGAGCTGTGGATACTTCCTGCACGGACACTTGTTCAGTCCAGTGGAGAGGACTCACAGCTCCAGCTTCAGTTACTTCAACAAACAAGGCTACTTCTACCTCCCTGACCCTACTGAGGAAAGCTGGCACCAGTCCCAAACCTATTCCAGCTCTCTCCCAAAGCTGCTATGGATGACCTGCCAGTTGGGCTGACAGCCAGGATAAGTGGTAAGTGCCAGATTGCAATGCTCTTCCCTCAGACAACAACCAGTCAGCCCAGACTAAAACGGGTGAGAAGCTTGGGGCTGAACTGGAGGTAGTTTGCTGTTTTTTTGACCCACAGAATAGGCATGATTCTCTATAAAGTGATAAGGACCTAGTATCGGGCAGGAGAGGCTGCAGCCTGCCCGGTATACCAGGAGAATCCTATTCCAGGTCACCGGTGATACGTGGTAAGGAATAATGTGGGAAGGGGATGGGAGAGGAAATAGCTTGGAGGATCCTGCATGTCTTTCAGGCAGGGAAATCCACCAAGTGATGGCTGGAGACGCTTGGACTCACTCTTCCTTCCCAGACCTGCTGCTCCATGTGCTCTGGCACTTTCTAAGCCCTGTCAGTGCCATACCAGTTCTTGTAGCTGCATTGGTGGTGCATGAATCCCACTTTTAAGAATATTTGTAATCAGCTGCAATTTTGATGTGCTGCCAGTATTTTTTCTTTCAGAAGTTCCTCCAGGAGTGAGGAAATAGTAAGTTTTCAATCATTTCTATTGTGGCAGTACCTGAAGGAGAAATTCACAGAAGAAAAATGAGGTACTTTTCTGGTCTGATTGCTTTCTTCCTGCCACATTTCAAAGCATAAGATAAATAATAAAGGTGTTGGAGCTTCTCAGAAGTGGTGGCAGGAACCTTTCACTGCAGGAAGTGTTAGCCCAGTGACAGGGATCACAGTGCATTGCCTATCTCTATAAAGCTGACAGGTGACTTTGGCCCATGTGTATTAAACAGACTAATAGAAGGTGATAAAGAAAATTCAACCCTAGGTAGATAAAATAAAGAGTCAAAGCCCTCAAAGTCAAACCCCATTTTGTGAGAATAATAATCTTTCACAATGGTGATCTCAGTCTTCCCTTCCTCCTGTCCCAGGAAGGTGTCTGTGGCAAGACCTGGAGAGCTGTTCTATTTTCGTGACACCCTCCTGCCTGCAGATAAAGTTCACAGGAGCTGACAGCACATCAGAATTTTGTTAACAATTTTCCATTGCATCATGCCAGACAACCACCAACATGAAAACTAATGTTAGTTGAGCTGGTATGGCATGGGTTTTGTTCTAACCTCAAAGTATGTCTAAACCTATTCCATCAACACTTTTTGTCATGTATGAGACATGTAATGATTAATGTAGGGAGACTTCATCAAGAAGGGCCATTCCCCACTCTCATCCACTATTATCAATTCCCACCTATAGAAAACATGTCTGGGCAAGACTCAACTGTATTTGCTCAGTGAGATGTTTTCTCAGGAAAATAATGTGATCATTCATCCAGAGATTAGGGAGCTTGATTTAACCTCTCCTTTGAAGGACAGACTCTTTAATGACACAGCAGTTTCCTGGCAATACCACACAGCTGTATTTTCCATGTTGGACTCACACCTGAACCTCCTGACTCAGGTGTAAGGATTGTAATAACTGCTTTCCATTAGGAAAGCAGAGCTGGAGGATAAGTAGTAACTTCTGAGGACTGTGCAGTTTGGAATCCTGGGCTTTTAAAAAATAAATTTAATTTATTATGATGATTTTTTCTTATACTGAATAATTAAGTATAATTACTACTGCAGATGCATGAAAACACTTCTTACCAGGGAATAAGTTATATGTTGTGGAAATGCTTCAGTATTACAGTTGTTTTTTATTAGTTTGTTTGTTCTACTCTTTCAATTATACAGATGTAGTTAAAGCATTTTCATCTGGACAAAGGTTTTAGTTTTTGCTGGCTAGTTCACTGAAGCTGCTATTGCATGTTTGTAAATTCTGGTTTAGACATTTATAAACATTTGTTTCCTGGATGCCATCAGTTAACTTAACGCAAACTCTAGCATGGAGATATGTTTTGCAGTGAGAAGGTAGCTATTTTCACTTTATGTGATGTTTATTTTGACAATTCTTCTTGTGCCCTTCCCCAGTTCCTCACTCAGGGGCGCCTTCACAAACGTTTGCTGTGCAGGTGGTTGAAGTTCAAACACAAAAAGCAGCGCAGTAACCTTTCATTTCAAACTCTGTCTCAGGACAGCTGGAATTTTATAGAAGCAAGCACATATTTGTTAAAGTTTTTTTTCCCCTTAATTGTCTATAATTTGTCATTTTATTTGTTTGTTTCTTGAGGATTGTTACTAGAGAACGGCAAACGAATAAAATGTGGTGTGGTTTGAAGGAGATTGACTGCCAACAAGATGAAAAAAAAGGCTGTAATAAATCATCTGTGAGTCATCTGACATTCACAGGAAAAATGTGGGATGTACAGTAGGAAGGGAAAGTATAGAATGGAAAGGGTTGCTGTGGCATGCCCCCTTCTCCTACCGTGCCTATGTTACTGATGGCTGGAGATCAGATCTTAACCAGCACGGCCATTCCTGTGGAAGAAAGAAGCTGCTTCATGAGTATTTCACAGTAGGAAAGGGAAGAGGAAAGTTTGTAGCCTGCAACAAGGATAGTGCCAGGAAAAAAGGTTGAGGAAAAAAATAATACGAATTACCTCTGGGTATTTTTATGTGTGGCATAGGTTGACAGAGAGCAGAAAACCTTTCAGAAAGCCAAGCTGAAGTCATCAGTGACTGCGACAATGGGGACACAGTAGGACAGAAAGAAAAATGTGTTCTCTCTTAATTACACTGTAGACTTTTTCCCTTGGGTTCTCTCTCAGTTGGAGCATTAATGCTTCGTAGTTAATTAGGTCTTCCCTCCTTTGAAGCAATTTTATAGTAGTAATTAATATAGCACTGTTAACCTATTAATTCTGCCAATTGGCTTGAGGTATTGCACAAACGGTTAAAAACAAACAGCAATTGAAACAGAGCCATTATTTATCAGGGTTTTTATAATTGAAATAGGCTGCTCAGCCCTAAAAACGAAGAGACTCCAGGATCCTTGCCTGTAGGAGATTTTACTCAGGTGTGCTAAAGGCAGTATAGAAATGCAGGTCTCAATCATGACATACTGTCTCAGGTACATCCTTAATTCCTGATCCAAAAAGCCTTTTCAAGTCATACTTAGCTCTCAAGATGTGAACCATCTCATGGAAAATGAAAGAATTGAAAAATTTCCAAAGACCTAAGTGGTGCATTGAAACCCCAGTGATGCTGAGCCCTGCTGTCAGGTTTCATTCACTTCAGGGGGATTTCACATGGATATTGAGCTACAGCATCAAAGCCACATAGACTGGCAGATGCCAAGATGCTTTCAAATTTTTGAAGCGAGCCTGCAGAGGCCAGTATAAATGACTTCGGGGAAGAAGTGGGAGATGGCAAAGCAGGAGGAAGAGTTGGTTTTGAGACAAACAGTAATTTAATGTTCTACAGAGGGTCATCAGTAACATATATAGAGTACTGCAGTTGAGTCCAGACAGCTCTTGTACCAAGCTATACTTGTGGCATGACACATTGGCACCTCCTGTAAGCTACTATTTTACTCTCCAGAATCTCAGGTTTCTTTAAAAGAAATATAGAAAGGTAGAAAAAATGTGAATACAAATAAAAAGGCTGGATGGAGAGCAGAGCAGAGCCTGCACAGAGCTTGGGACTCTGCCACAGAGAGGTCATAGGAGTTAACTCAGCCATGGTAGATGAAATATCAACATTTTAACTGCTGTATTTGCTTGTGTAATGGCTGGATGCATGGACCAGACACAACCTGCAATCAGTGAACAAAAGATCTCTGGTAGCTTTTGACCGTGCACACACAGTGGCAGAGCCCTCCTTTTCAAACAAAATCCAGGAGAGAGGGGTAGCTGTGGCCATTGCATCAGCACATTTTTGTCACACACAAGAGGAGACACAGGATCACAGAACTACCCTACTAACTGCAACTTGCCATCTCATAGAAATGTGGGGTTGTTTTTATTCCCTTCTGTAAAGAAAGGACCAATCCTTCAACATCTACCAAAGTTCATGGATTTGATATAGGAGGCAAAACCAGAGTTCTCCTTTCTTAAGCCTTCCTTCCTCCCAGGTGAAGAGAAACGACAGAAAACCATGGGAGTTACTTGGACAGATCAGTTCCAGGTGGAATTTTATTTGGAAGAAAAGCACAATTCTGAGAGAATACCAGCAGCATTATTTCTTGTATTATTAGACAATAAACTGTAATGCATTGCAGCCCAGCTTTAACAGAGAAGCTTCACAGTCATTATAAACAGGAGCATTAGCATTTTTATCATCTTGTTCCAGGTAATCATCTTGTTACATATAATTATTTGCTTTTGCTTCTTGGATGAAGTAATCTTTGAAAATCTGTTCCTATTTAATTAGCCACATTCCCTACTGACTGCCACAGGCATCTCCTGTGCAGGTGTAGTCTTGAAGCTGTAAATTCATTTTCAGAATCGATTCCAAGAAGGAACTGCTCAGGCTGGAATCTGCAGGAGAAACCCTCTTCTGCATCAGTCTTACTGTGTAAGACAAGACCATCTGTTCTGAGGCTGTGTAACAAGCTCACTTCTGAGCAGGGAACCAACCAAGCAGTGAGACCTGGTCAAGGGTAAGTTTTCTTGTTATCCTTCTGTGCTCAGTGCTTGGAAAGCTTGGCCTTAGCTTGAAGTTACTTGGTGTTTAGGTGTATTTAGCATCATCCAAAAGTAGGTCCTAATTAAATGACTAAAAAGCAGGACTTCAAATGAATAATGGCTGGGGATGGGGTTTGTATTTCCATTGACTGAAAGATAAGTCCTGTGATTGCACACACACATTCATGCTCTGCCCTCGATCCATGATGATCAGCTCCACATGACCCCAAGCTTTAATGCTAGTGAAAAGGATGTGCATTAAAACTGACAGTGGAGTATGGCCACTCCCAGGATTTCAGTCTGTTTCCTGACTGGAAGTTTGGGTTTTTTTAGGCAGAGTGATGGCAGTTGTGACTGTCATGGAAAGAAGAGACCGGAAAAGTGGATAAAGGATATGGGAAAAAATTGGAGAGTTAGTATCTTCTACAGTAAACCAGAAATCAGTCTCTGAGCACCTCTTCCACACTGTAAGGTCAGGCACAATTGAAACAGGGTGACTGTGCCGTAGCCTTTTGACTAACAACAGCAAAAGAAGAAAGTTTCCAGCCTTCTTTCATTTACAAACTAAAGCTATGTCCACTTGTCTAGGACAAAAATATTACAGAAGCCTACATCATCTCCATTAGAATGCAAAATAAAGAGGCATATACTGAGTTCTACCTGCAGTGGTGATCCAGCAGTCTCCTGAATTCAATGAAACAAGGGGCTGGGTGGAAAAAAAAAAAAGGAACAGAAATACTCTAACAGAAATGCCCTTGAGGAGGTCCTGCTGTCAATGGTGGTATCCCAGCATTGAACACTTTCTCCAGGAGTTTCCCATTTGTTGCCTTAGTACAACTGTGCCTAGGAAGTTCAGTATTTAACTGCTCTGCCTGAGCTTTAGATGATTTCTGACCTAGAGAAAGTAATAACCATCTGCTAAGACGTCATTTTAAAAAATGAAGTATAGGACTTCTGAAGAGGTGCTTGCCTCAGACCACAGATTCCAGAGAATTTAAAAATCCCCATTTTAACAGTTGTTTATCTGTTAAGCTTATAAAAATAGATCTTGGGCTTCTCTTTCCTGGTGCTGCATTTATAGAAGCACGTATTTCCCCTGATGTTGGCCCAGCCTTTTCCCTCCACTACACAATGTGTTTTGGGTAGTGGCAAATTCAGCTCTAATCTTTTAATCTGCAGGCGCAGTTGATTTACTTTCAGTACTGTAAGAAGAGACTTGGGGATCATCTGGAGGGAAGAGACTGGTAGGTCCAATTCTGCCCTGTGTTCACAGCTAGAATGAATAGCCTAAGGTAAAAGGAATCCTCCTCTGCTCCAGTAGGTTTATTCTCCCGACCCCAGGCCATAGCAATTAAGAAGTCCTTTGAAATTATTTCCCAGTCCACGATAACCTTTGTAAATCCCACATCAGGAAGGGATTTGGCAGAGTTATAGCTGCTGGCAGTGCCATTATTCTTTCTTTGACCCTTATCCAAAGCATGTTTGTGTTGCAGAACACAGAGTGAGTTTTCCCTGAATGCCTGTGCAGTGTGGATGGGGAAAAGCCATGAAGGGTCTCTGTCTCCTCTCCTTCCTCCTTGCTGCTGTGCTGGGCTTTGGTAAGGGCAAAAGCCAATCTTCATGAAATAGTATCATAATTATTATTAGTTTTGGATGATATCCCAAAATGACATCAAGCTCACTAGAACATAAGTCATTAAGAGGATTAAATCAAACTTAAGCTCTTTCTCGCTGTCAATATCTATTGCCTACATACTGGCATCTGAAACTGAGAAGTGTGTCAATCAGAGCCTGTTTTTCATTTCCACTGAAGGAATTTCACAGAGGCAAATCCATCAGTTTCAGGAGAGATGTTCTTGGTTTGAATGAGTATAAAAAGGATGAGAATCAGGTCCCTATATATTAATAAGTTAACCTTCTGTCTACCCACTATCGTTCCTTATCCCTGCCATAAAGACATTGATGTTGGTGTGATTTCTGGATATAGTTAAATGGGGGCTTACTCAAGGGATTTTGCTGGGTGAACCTGGTAGTGTACTGCTCTGTGTCTGCAGTTGGCATAACGGCAGGCTAGTCACAACCCTATTCGACTTTTTCTATATATTGCCTTTGATGTACACCTGTCAGTGTCTGAGCACTTCAGATGCATGTAGTTCAACCTCACAGTGGCCTTGTGTGATAGGACAGTATTCCATTTTACAGGGGATTAAATATTCACACTGACAACCTTTAAGCTTGGCACGTAGGAGCCTTAGGCTCCTTATAGAGTCAGTTAAGTCCCCAGCCACCTAAGTTACATATTCTGAATTATCACAAAGAGATTAAAAACATGACTTTCAAGCATGGGTTCTAATTTGAGGAAATGCCATTTCCGGTTGTTTGGGGAGCATCTTGATTTGCACATGGTAGAAACTGCAGGTCTCACAACCTCAGATGGAGTTGGAGGCCTGGCCTTTAAGGCAAAACAAAACCCAACAAAACAAAAATCAGAAGCCAGTTTTGAAAACAAGCCCTACATCTCTGTCAAAGGAGGCCAGGGATAACTTTTAAGGGATTGCTCTCCTACATTTTGAGGCCAAATGCCGTACCCTAACCACAGTACTATCCTTTCCCCTCAATGAGAGAAGTTACAGAAAAGTCTAGAAGCTATGGGTCAAGCCAAAGTGTTACATATGGGGGTTTTAAGCAATAATGCAAACCTCAGGAAAAGAATGTAAGGTAAATATGTATGAGTACTTTTCTGTCTGGGAAGTTACAGGCTATTTAAAGATGGGCAAAATAATTCATTGGGAGAAGAGGAATTTGTTTGGCTTCTTCCTACACATATATCACTTGTTTATAATTACAAAGTTATGAAAAAGCATGTTATTTCTTAATCTGTAATTATTGAATTTTTTCTGTAAATGTGCCTGTGGTTGCCCTGCCTGTTTCTGATAAGTGCAGGGTTTTATTGATCATTATGGAGTTGTTAAGTACGCAGTATCAATTTGGTCTTTTGCCTTTTCTCTCCTCTTTTTTTTTTTCTTTTAAATATTTTTGTTTGCTTCCCCAGCAGATCTGCTTGCCTGCTTAACACTGTGTTCTGCCTTTAGTACAGTAAAATATATTTCACGACTACTATTATCTGTAAAACATGCTGGGCCATACAAGTTACTTCACATGTGTTCACTGCATATACTTGGTGCACCAAGCATCAAGCACTGCTGGAAACTTGCAGTCTAAAAGGATCTTCTTGTAATGAAAGAACATGCAGAAAGGTAAATTTTAAGGCCATGATGTCCCTTGTGTGCTCAGAATGCAAGGAAAACAGGGTTCAGAGAATAAAATACCACATAACTGCAGTAGTCAATACTGCTGGATCCGTGAGTAGGACTGAGTCCTAACTGGCAATGCAGGTGAAATACCACAGAAAGTGAGAAAGTAAAGGTTATGGAATGTGCTGGGATAAAACAAAGTTGAGAAAATTGATCTCTTTTTTTATTCTACTCTCTTCCAGTTACTTTACTCTCAGACATTGCTGCAAAGAATGGAAGGATTAAAATGGACAAAATCATGGCATTTTCCTAAGACACTGATTTATTAATAGAAAGAAAAATAGTAACATTCATATTAAGCTGTACAAAGCACCTCTTGACATAAAACAAAAACAAAACCAGTGGAGAATTCTGAAGTTGCCAGCCAGAACTACTTGATAGTGTAGAAACTACAGCCCTTTGAAAAGACTTCTACAAATCCTCAGTAAGTCTCCATATCTTAGGTAATCTGGAGTTGACTAACTGAATGACAAAAACGTAAACTTTCATATTTGGGGTCAAAGATAAAAGTCATCTCAAAATGAGCCTCAAGTTTTCTTGTGAATCTGGTCCAATTTCCTTAATCTCTGCTTCCTGACCAAGCAGAAAATTACATGGGTTGCAAGTCTAAGGACAGAAGATTTCACAAGCCCCAAATCAGTAGGTTTCTTCTCTCTATTTTTAAGGTTATCTGCCTTGAAATAAATAATTTTACACAGAGTTTTCTCACTGCCTTTCCTTCTTTTAGAAAGGCATCTGAGAAGATTTATCCTCTACATTATATAGCCTTGCTTTCCTTTCACCTCATATAATCTAGATTGTCAATTCTGGGTCTTCAGTAGTTTTGCATGAACATCTGTTGGCATCCTGTAAGAATGTGTGTCAATACGTCTCACACGCTGGTTAAAATCACCAGGAGAAGGAGATGTGAAGGGAAAGACACTCTCAGTGCTGGACAGCTTTGTAACAGAGGCTTCCTTCCTCCAACACATTAATTTAAAATGTAAACAGTAAAGTGCTTTTTAGGTGAATATATGAATGGAAACACAGAGCCATCATTCCCTCACTCCTTGTAAGCTAGCACCACTGAGTGAATGCTGATGTCATGCTGTCAAATGGTGCAAGAGTAAGTACAATCACTTTGTTTATTCTATAGACTTGGATTAGGGCAGAAAGTTAGAGAGCACGTTTTGGGTATACAGAAATCACAAAACCTTTTTTTTTTAAAATCTGTATTTAAATGCCTGGGCTTTATTTCTACATGGCAGATCATTTTCAGCTGGTATTCTCTGAGTGGCACAGTAACCTGTCCTCCGTGCTCACCTTCAGACATATTTGGACATTCTGAAGAAGTCTGTGCTGCTCGTGTCTGTCATCACTTGTTGGCGTAACTTTTTAATTAAAAACTGACAAGACCAAGAAAACTGACTATGTAGTTGTCAGTGATTTATTTACAAGAAGTTTCTTGAAAGATCTCTTTATGAATGGAGGTTCTTTGTTATTCAACCAAAAGGAGAGCACACAAGCCACAGACACGTTCTCAGAATCTGAGAAGGCATTAGTCATGACCAAGCAAGAGTGTTCATTTGAAGTGCTCAGGAAATCTGGCACGATAGGTCCCACTTTAAAATCAATCTATTTTCTCAGCCCTGGGGGCACTAAGTGAGACTCAGAGGAGAAATCTGACATCATCCAGTTGTCTGACAAATCAGATGACTAGGAGAGTTGTTGTTCAAACAAAATGCTGGGATAGGCAAATGATTCGTAATGCTATCCAGAGAAAGATCTATGTGGAGTCTCTGGAATGTGAAGTCAGCCAGTGGTATTTTAAAGAGGCTGATATGTTGCTTACCTCTAGCAGTAACTGCTTATATTTGTCTTAATTTCTTCTGTTAAAATTGTTTACACAATGCTGTTGGAAGAGATCAACAACACTTGAAAATTGTTTCTATGATATAAATGATGATTTGTTCAACTTCCCAATTAACCCTCTTCCACTGTATTAATCATCCAGCAAAAGATAATTGCTGCAATATTTCTTGTTCCCATAACTCTGTATGTCCATCAAATTACCTCATCAAATGATAATCAGAGTTCATTTTTGCAGAGAGATCAAAATGTTCCCTTAATGGACACTAAAATGAAACTAGGTGTTCCCATGTGCTGGCATACCTATCACTTCCAGCTTGAGAACAGAAAACAGGCCACTCCTGCAGACAAGGTTGGCTGAAGTAGTGGTAGAAACCTCATTACCAGCCCACACCAATTTCCCTATAACTTACACAATGGAGCTGCATGAGTGATTTTAAGGGCAAGTGTAGTGTGGTCATTTGTGATCATAACAAAACAGCAAAGTTTTTTCGGATTGGAATAGGATGCTGGAAAGAAGCTGAGTGGAAAACAACCTGAGGGCGTTGGTTGACAGATGACTGAACATGAGCCAGCAGTATGCTCAGGTGGCCAAGAAGGCCAACAGCATCTGGGCCTGCATAAGAAATACTGTGGCCAGCAGAAGCAGGGAAGTGGTCGTTCCCCTGTACTCAGCACTGGTGAGGCCATATCTTGAATACTGTGTTCAGTTTTGGGCCACTCACTATAAGAGTATTGAGGTGCTGGGGCATGTCCAAAGAAGAGCAACAAAGCTGGTGAAGGGTCTAGAGAAGAAGTCATATGAGGAGCGACTGAAGGAACTGGGGTTGTTTAGCCTGGAGAAAAAGAGACTCAAGGGAGACACTATCGCCCTCTACAAATACCTGAAAGGAGGTTGTAGCAAGGTGTGGGTCGGTCTCTTCTCCCAAGTAACAAATGATAGGATGAGAGGAAATGGCCTCGAGTTGTGCCCGGGGAGTTTTAGATTGGATATTAGGAATTTGTTTATCACAAAAAGGACCGTCAAGCATTGGAACAAGTGGTGGAGTCACCATCCCTGGCGGTATTTAAAAGATGGGTAGATGTGGCACTTAGGGAAATGGTTTAATGGTAGGCTTGGCAGTCCTAGGTTAATGGTTGCACTTGATGATCTTAAAGGTCATTTCCAACCTAAATGATTCTTTGATTCTATGATTCTGTGCATACCTCGATCACATAGCTTGAAGTCTTGAGAAAACACTCAGCATATGAATAGCTGTATAGACAGAACCTGTATTTTTGTACAGAGAGGCAGGGAGCAGGTTACTATAAACATGCTAATATTCAGTCTGAAGAAATAAGAACTAGCTGCTCTTTTACCAGAAGCTGAAACTACAAGATTGTAGTGTGTGATCAGTGACCATCAGAAATAGCAAGATGAAATGATAGATTGCAATCCTGCAATGGTGCAAAGGAGTAAAGTTGAATTGTCTCATGATGTCTTAGAGTTCAAAATCAATTTTCAGAGGTAAAATGAAAACTAGCAAAGCAGCAAGCAGATGAGTCATGCAAGGTTTATAAGAAAGTTACTATCAGGAATGACAGCAAAAGAAAGCAAATCTTAAAGGTCTTTGTCATGGTTTAACCTGCCAAGCAGCTAAACACCACACAGTTTGCTTGCTCAACTCCCCTCTCCCTGGTGGGATAGGAAAGAGAATTGGGAGAGTACAAGTAAAAGAACTCATCAGTTGTGATAAAGACTATTAATAATTAAAATAAGGCAAACTGAAATAATAATAATACCAATGAATTGCAATAAGAATAGGACCAACTATAATAAAGCAATCAAAGTTATACTCAGTTCACAAAGAGCAATCACTAGCTGTATGCCAACAAAAATGCAACAGAGGAGGAGTAAGCCTCAGGAACCAAGACAGGATGCCATCACAAAGTAGGAGAGGAGAGGAGAGGAGAGGAGAGGAGAGGAGAGATCAAAAGAGGGATCAGCGATAGGAAGGGATTGTCTCCAGAAAACTCCCCAATTTATAGTGAGTGTGACATTCATGGGATTGAATATATCCTTATTGGTCAGCTTGAATCATACCTGGATCATCTGTCCTGGGTCACCTGTCCCAGAGAATCCAGGGTTTTTGCACCACATACCCCCTCCATCCTCTGGTGCAGAGGAAAGGAAAAAAAAAACCACAAAAAAGAAACTGTGAACACATGTTTAGGTAAGGACTAGAAAACAACCTTGAAAAAAATTTAAACATCTGCTGGTGAGATTCAAAACAAGAAAAAAATTCTCACCAGCTACTATAAGGAAAAAATAACTCTACACCAGCAAAACTAGGGCAGTCTTGCAGAATTTCTATACTTAGAACCACATCTTCCATACCTGTACTTCCTACAGCTGTTGCTACAGTTCATGGGCTCAAATATAGGCCACAGTCACTGCCACTTCACAACACACAGCTCCGTGGTATGTAAGTGTTGACAAGCTGTGCTTGAGTCTGGGACTTGCAAAGTTTCCCAGGCTAGACTTAGATTAAGAGCTAGAGGATTTGGGGTCAGCACTTCACATGGGGCTAGTTTTGAGGTCTATAACAACCCCAGGTTGGGTTATTATGTGTGAATTTACTACTATTTGATATTTTAAAGAAGAGTCACTGTAGCAACTATGCTGTAGTGTGCCTTTTTTGAGAGATAAGGTTTTACTGGCACTCATACAGACCTTTGTGGTCTCCCTTAGAAGAACTACCAGAATGCAGACACCTTTAGGGAACACTTTCAAGACAAATAGGGAATAACAAATACACCATGCTGGCCACTCTACCAAGGCAAAGCTAGAGAGCTCCAAGCAAATTGCCCAGGGACAAGCTGGACCACCTTTTCACAAGTATTGCACTAGGCTCTGGTGGTTAATTATTCACAAAGCACACAAGGCTGCAGCACAGGCACTGAAGACAGCCAAACAAACAGCATAAACCCCACTGCAAGTTCCTTAGATCTTGTGTATGCACTGGGATTCAATCAGGAGATTTATGAGAGCAGCCAGTGCTGCACAAACCAGCAGGGCTGAAAATTGCACAAGAACCCAGCACGGAGAGGAATACTGGAGCCACTGGGCCACCATCGTGACAAAGTCCTTTCTCTTGCACAAGACCTTTGCAAGGCTCCTTCTGGTTCCTGAGGCTGTAACATCCTCCTGTACAAAGAGAACCAGGGGTACAACAGAATTACTAACCTGCTGACTGATGTCCTCTATTTACATGGGACACCACAGCCCCCCCCAGCTAATTGCCCCCTGTCTTGCCATTTGCCAAAGTATCTCATCTTTGCTACGTGAAGACCTACAGCAAGCAAAAGCAATTTGCATTATGCTTTACTGCCTCATCAGATCTCTAGAGTGTGAACTGAAGACAGGGTAGTGTTAAGGGAGTAGTTTTGTTTCATTTAGCATGAGGACTGATATTAAAAAAGTATAATTTTAAACGCCTTCCTCTTTTTTAAAAATTTGCTTTAGCCTTTTTCATGCCACTGCTCCCCCGAAGCAGAAAGTAGTGCGCACAGGCGGATTGGACAACATGTAGTTCAAAAAGAAAAAAGGAGCAAGAGAGGGATCTGTTGCAGCAACTACTGGACCTAACCCAACAGAAGGCCCTAAAGCATTTCCTGGAGAATCCTCAGAGGACTGAAATGGAGCTCATTGCCCTGGAAAGAGCCCTGACACAGGCATTGCAGGGGAGGAATATCATGGATTAATTTCTTTTGTGATCGGCTCTAATGACTGCCTCCTGGTGTACTGCACTCTGGAGAACATACACCATTCAGGGGTAATTGGAGGGCCCTTTCACAGCATGCAATGTGCAATCCCACCCCCTAGAAGATGGATGAGAACAAATGCATTACTTATGTTGGTCATTCTTAACCTGTGGTCTGTGGTTTGCAGACCTCTAGCGCTTTTCCAGCCGAGGTCCTCATTTGTATTCAATTAACTTACACCATCTGCTTGCTTTATTTCTTACTTACCTAATTACCAAAAGGTCAGTTCACCAGGGGATTGTTATTCAAGAAACAATTTGCTACCTATATTTTTACATTTATTTTCTGTTATTATTTATCACAAGATAAACTTATTCTGATACCACTCAGCTGCAAAATTTCATTGCAGTACCACCAATAAATAGCATAATATCCTTTCAGGCTGTTAACTCCAAGTATGAGTAAATACAAACACATAGTCTTGGTTACACAACATTCCTTCCCTCCAACTATTTTCTGGTCTCTAAATGGGAGCATAATGCCTCGCTGATCCTGTTTCCCTGACCACATGAGGCAGCTTGCCAACACACCCTCTTTGGCTTGCATATGTCCAGAGGATCTCTTGACCTCCTGTTCCCCACAGTCCTTCAGCATCTTTCTCTTACACTCACAAATGCTCAGAAACCATCAGGCACTTAGCGTGACAGACTCATTATGCTGAAAAACGTCAGCTTTTACACAGGCACCGCTACTGACTTTGGCTATTTCAGAGCATATTCCTAGCTCTCTGCAAACACATAATTCAGAGTTAGACCAGTGTTTTCTCCTGTCCAGTCAACAGATAAAAGGTTTTAGAAAGCAGCATAAGGCAAGGTGTTTTTTTCTATAATGATATGGAGCACTGAACTGTCATATGTCAAAATCCACTAAGAAATATCCATTCTCACTGATGATGTCTTTGAGGGGTGTGAAAGGAACTTTGGTTTGCATAAATTACCTCTTAACTGAGGAAGGAAACTGTGACTTGGGGTATGTGATTTAATTTCGTGTGGTCATCTTATTTTTTGTGTCATTATTAGAAATCAAAACATTAATGTGTCACCTGCTAAACATATCTGAAGATGCCCATTTGTCAGTAAGAACTTTTCCTAAACTGTTTGAAAGGTAGTGCCACCAAGAAACTCCTTTGCATTGCTATATGTTTTTAAGTGGTTCAGCATCAACCTCATAAAATCACAAATGCCCACATAACAACAACCTCCACAGTTGATCCATCACTGCAAAACTGGCTTGCTACAACCATTAGCAGTCTGAAGCGGCAATTGTGTGTGTGCTTGTTTGTGGTGCAGGCGTGAGTGGAGCTTTTAGCTCTTCTGTGGAATAGTCACTCTCGTTGGTGACCCCAGAGTGGTGCTGCACAGAGTAGGGCTGTTGCAGTTAAATGCTCTGCTGAAGTACTTGCTCAGTTTCACCATAGCCAATACCTACAGAAGACGCAGGGACATTAATTTCCAAGCCTTCAGCCCCTATACTTCGTGATGGCCATCCCATGGTGTACTGCCAGAGAAACCACTGGGTAGAGAATGAAGGGGCATATCATCATACCAGGGGCTGCCTTCCCAGAACACCACACTGTTCAATCAAACACAATTATAGCTACATCAGCACAGTGGTCAACAAGGAGGATACTACAAACCAGCATTGTGGCTTGGGTGTATTTAAACTCCACATAGTTTAATGAGGTTTGAGCAAACAAAGTAACACAAAGCAGTATCTATGTGTAAACTCATAGTTGTCACAGAAAATAAAGTTAGTTTTGCAGAGGGGACCTCTGCCTTATGCACTTCCAGAGCAGACTGTAAGCCAGCAGCTATCCTGCCAACCATCCTCCCATTCAAATGAATTGTATTAATGCACCAGGCAATATACATTAAGATGTAGCCCATGGAAAATGTTTCAGGAGCCTTTTGGCTGAGATCCAGCCTCGGGACAGCTGAGCGTCTGTGGGAGCACTGGGCTCCTCACTGCAAGCATTGTCTTTGGGCTGACCGCATCACAGCTGTGAAAGAGCACACTGAGGAGCAGAACACTCCATGTTACTCGGTGCAAAATATCGGTGTAGCATACAATGTTTTAGAGTAACTATCTATCACTAAAACCCTATAAATGTGATGTTATTCCACCACTGCCTGAGGCTCACAAACCATCTGTTTATCAGACATGAATGCGAGGGACTGGATCACACTCCAGAATTTTGTCATGCTGTCCTAGTACAGGCTGCCTTAAGAAAGAGAGAAATTGAAAAGGAAATTCCTGAATACAGGCAAAAAGTTCATGCCATACATGGTCAGGAATATTTGAGGAAGACACAATGATTGAAAAAAATACGATTATAGCTACACAGAAGATGATTGCCAATTTATTCTGACAAACAGTTTTGGCACATCTCATCTGATGGTGACCAGTACTCCTCAAGCACTAAAAAGAACTGATGCAGAGACAATTAAAATAAATGGAATCTGTCTTGTGATTCCATTGAGATTTGGAATTTAAGTGCCAGAATGCTATCAGCATTTTATCACAAGCTTACGCACTTCACAGTGAGTCTTTCTATCTGTTGGATTTGAAGATCACACTCCTTGAACAAACCACAGGAACTCCAGAAAGAGGCAGACAGGGAAACCTTTAAAAATACATAGTAAGGGAAACAGATAGATCCAATAGACTAAAAGCATGACAAGCATGGGCATGAATAAAGATGACATAATTACTGCACGGTCAGAATCATAGTTGAGGTTTTTTTGTAGTTGACCTCTAAACTGCATGGTGCGACATTCTTGCCCCACTGAAACCAGTGGGATTTGTGTCACTGACTTCAAGACAGGATTTTACTCCATGTAATCATCTATGAAACCAAGCCCGAATCTCAAGTCTTCCTTGAACTCTGACCGACTGGAAATCCAATTTCAAACCTCAGAATTTAGTTCATGTTTAGCTCTGTATGTAACAGACACAAAGCAGAGACTGTAATCTTGTGAAATAGATCCATAGGGGAGCTCACAGACAACTTTGGGGAAAAAGAAAACCACAAGCAAAGAAAATCTCATTTTCTTGTTGGTATTGCTACTGCAGCTAACCATGTTTGAGTCAGTGTGCCTCTCCAGTTCCTTCCATACAAATGTTTTTTCCTTTATTGCTAAAAATTTCCCTGTTAATGTCCCAAATTAATTAGGGGGATTTTTACTAATGAAAACAGAAAGATGATTTATGACTGTATTTAGAATTTAACCAGGTTATGGAATATGGGATTTGACCATTGAGAATTTTCACATATCCATGTCTCTACTTAATAGAAGAAAGTGATTGCTCTGTTGATGATTCTGTAACACAGGAGAACTTGCAGTTTAAGATCACATTTATAATATGATATGCGTGACTCTATTTGCAAGTGTAATAGTTGGCTGTACATAAAGAAAGGGCTGTATTGCCTCAGCAGCAGCATACAATAAATTATTGATGAAAAGAGTGTGTGCCCAGTGGCTACAAATTCCTTTCTAGAGGGAATCTGGAAGGACCTCCTTTCTGGAGGAAATTCTCAAGTGCAATAATTATTAGGCTGTTTTCACTCTCCTCTCTCTATTCCATCGTTATTCTGCCCTCTCATGTCCATGTTCATTTTGTATTGATCTCAGTGGACTTTAAACTCAAATGAAGAGCTGAAAGCAGTGGAATGAGACTCTGCTATGAGGAACTGAAAAAAGTACACTGCAATCAGAAATTAATAACAAATTTGGGGGCTTGTCACAGACAAATGCCTTTCACTGTTTTCTTCTCCTACATCTCCTAAAAAGGAAACTTTACATCTCCCTTGAGCAGATATTAGCAGCATAGAGAATCTCTGCCTCAGAGTAAACCATTGTGTGAAGAAATAAGCCAGAGCTGGCCAAGAGGGCAGTTGACATGGTGTGAGAGGGCTTCCCACTGCATGGACTGGTCCATCTTTCTCAGCAACGAACTGCAGAACTGTCAGTACAAAGAGCCATCTGAAAGGTGGGATGCATCCTGAATGAGAATATTGAGAAATACAGACAGCCAGGGAGGAGGTTTGCAGAAGGCTCTTCATCTGATTTGCTAACCGAAGTTAGGAAACTTTGTTATAGTCAGGCTTCAACAGCAACATTCTGAAAACATTTAGCAATAATGTGTTCCCATTATATTCACAAAATGTTTTAAGGCAGCTATCCACGCACTGTTGCCCATCAGTAGCATGAGATTATCAATATCAATATCCTTTCCCACATGCACAAGAGTAAAGACAGCAACTTTCAACCAAACATCAGCCCTTTAGCTTTTTAGCAGTTGTATGTTTCTGTTTAGTCTTTCTCTGGATTTTATTAAAATCGCACTGATACAAATGCACCACGAAATTTTTATTTTGTACTATACAGCTTGATAAAGTATTTTGCAAGCCAGAAAATACTAGTGAGATTTTAATGAAAGCGCAAAGCTGTATCCTGGATACAGTATGGTCCATTTACCTGTATCAAGAAGAAACGTCACACTGCAATGTGTGTGTGTTACCATGAGATAACACATGTCTTCTGGGGATTAGGAAACACTTTGCCTTGCTGTGCCTTCAGCAGAAAAATCATGGTAATAAGTAACCCAAAATGTCTAATTCCTGCAACAAAATGGCAAGGGGAAAATAAACAATTACTTCATTGTTATGAATGATCACGTTCCTTCACACTGACAAAAATGTTAGTAACTGAAGATGCCTTGGGAATGTATCTGAACTATCTATATGCCCATACCTAGTGTACCTGTGGGTGCAGAGTTTATTATGCATACAGGTATAAATATATAGTGATATAAACCATTTGCAGATCTGTGTAGACATTTGAGAAAAAAAAAAGCCTATATCTAATAAATTATGCACATATATTTAACTTCATAACTGTTTAACATGATGCCACCCTTTAACCGGAATTTGGAATTGCTTTGAACATCTGGCATTATTTTAAATGCTCCAGATGTTAATGTTGCAAGATGAAAATGGAGCTTTTACTGCTTTTTTACTTTTGTAAATCTTTTTACAAAGATTTATGTACAGGTTCATAACTCAGTTTCAGAAACATCTGACAAAATATTTAAAATCATTAAATAGGCATATTTTAAAGGATTATATCAATTGAATTGTTTCTATAAATAGCAATTAAGTTTCTTTACAGAATTTTAGACAGAAGCAGCTTTAATCCAGAGAAGAATACCTGTTGTCTCCAAAAGTTCTTGTTTTATAGGTGCCAGGTATTGAATGTTCTCTGGATTAGGGCATCCTGCAGGATTCTGACACATTGTAAAGCACTTCCCTCCATACTTAACTTTTGAGTTTACTGCAGATTTATATGCTTGAAATCTGGCACAGACAGGCAGGCACATGGCTGTCTCATTACTTCTGTCATCTCTGGGCGACATTCTACCACTCTTAGTCTTGGGTTCTTTAGGAATTTGCCAGAAGCAAAAAAAAAAAAAAAACCAGAAGAAAAGGAAAAAGTAAGGGAAGATGTTAACATTTGACTTTAGGATTAGGCAGGTTTTATGTTAATTATTGATTTGTTCCCTTTAATGTATATGACACATCCCTTAAGACTGACAAGATAGCTATAGAATACTAACAACCTTTCCCTAGACTAACATTAAGCAAAATATTAACAACAAAAATTGCATTCCTTTAGTCTGATTATTGGTAAAAGATCAAAGAACAAATCTGTAGCTTCATAAACATGGGCCTCAAAACACAATCCTCATACCAAGTTGCAGGATTCGGCCCCATTCATCCATTTACAGGATCTAGCCTTTGGTGCTCTTTATTACTTGATAAATGACTAACACAAATACATTGCAGCCAATGGCTTGCTCATGAGCTATGCATTAGGATGATTGCTTAGGACAGATGCCTATAGTTTGGACTGATTCGTCAGATGGCACCATTTCTAATCTCTGTCTGCACGACTCTCCAAACCATAGGAAGGTTTCAAGATGGTCAAATCATGCAGTTTATGAACTGGATGAACATTTGCATAAATACTTGCAAAACTTTCTCACTACCTAAATATGCTTGCAAGTGAAATTCTGTTGATCAACATTGTCAGGTGAAGCAAAACTACATTCTTACTGAACTCAAGACCCAAAAATAAAGAGAAAAAGAAAACAGAAGCCTGGATTAACATGTAGAAAATATGGCTCCTCAAAAAGAAAGTCTCAGTAGCTAGAGTAACAGCCTGCATATGAGAAGATTAATTTTTTGGGTCTCTTTCTACAGTAGATCTTCTGGACAGCCTCATTCATTCTTTCCATGCTTCAGTTCCCATTAGTATGAAGGGCATAAGATTTCCCAAGAATCCCAAAATAGTTGGGTAAAAGTGAATTTTGTAGTTACACTACAAACAGGTCTGAAGGGAGGAGAACTGGTAAGATCAGTGAAATGCAGATGGAGATACGAAGAAGAAGTGTTTACTTTCTTTCCCTCTCCAAAAAGCAATAGCTCTTTCCTTTCACCTGAGAGACAGCAGTCCCAGCCTTCTGTCCTGTATTGCCCATGCTTCTGGGAACAGAGGGAAAAGGACTAGTCCTGCTGCAGGGAAACGAAAAGCAAAGGTGAAGCAAAGGATGGCATGGCATGGCATGGCATGAGATGCAATGGGATGAGGCAAGGTGGGATAGGACAGGATGGGGAAGGCTTGAAAAGCCTCTAGTAGGTGATGGTACCAGCAGCTGTGCAAGTAGGAGGTAGGGATTAGGCTAAGACAATCCATCCTGGCTGTGCCATCCCTGGTAGCCTTCCCTACTCCCAGAGATGCCTGTTGCTGGGGGCCTGCTCTAAAGCTTCCCAATTGCATGGGATATGAGGACTATTATGAGAAAGATGCTCAAGTGCCATGGAAGAAGAGGTTGTATAAGTACCAGAGATAGGGTTATATCCCCTTTCTTCTTGTCAAGGAATGTGTACATTGACAGCATTGTTTTGAATCTGCATTAAGGTGCCAAATTAGTACATTCCTCTAGACATTCATTAGCATTTTTCTTATTGTGGGTCACAATAAATTACCCTACAGTGAGTATGTGAATGTTAAATATTAGTCAATTTTGGTGGACCTTCTTCCCTAAACTGATAATTTTTTTGGCTTGGTCCTTTGGTATTCCATTCTCACCTTGCTATTTACTATGCCCATTTATTGCACTGTCTGGATTTTAGACTGCTCTTCCTAAATTAGTCCTCCACACCTTGAGATGCTATGTACTGGTAATAGTAACCAAGATCCATATTCTGAGTCAGTTAACAAATAAATGAATTTGAGACTTCTGGGCTGGCTTCAGCAGAGGTCCAGAGAGCTTGCAAGAATCATGATCTTGACACTGAAGTTGCATATATGCATAGCTTTTAGCACAGATCACGTTGTAACATCAAGGTTTTAGTTTGTATGAAGCCTTAAATACACTAGGCTCCTGATGTCTCTTGGAGTAGTAAATCAAATGGGTGTTGTAAAGAATAAGTAGCAGGTGAAGGGGCAAGATCCGAGACAGCCCC